>NC_081450.1:3811234-3838968 GCF_007210705.1 Tigriopus californicus | reverse complement strand
AAGAACAAAGTTTCTTATGTTTGGGAGATCCATGGAAGAGCCATTGCAAATAGAAGACGCTCTAATAGAAGAAACAACTGCCGAAGTGCTTCTCGGTTTCACTTTTAGCAAAAATCTATCTTGTAAGTGCCATCTGAATAATTTGGATCCCAAGTTACGGAAGAGAATCGGGATTCTGCGTCGCTTAGCTTGGAAGCTTCCATCAGTGGTGGTCGCGGAGATGATTGAACTAATTTTTACATCAAAACTCAGATACGGCATTGAGGTCATTTCAGGTGCACTCGACTTGAATGATCCTCAGCTTGGGATTGTGGAAAAGACTGGTTAAATCATCCCCTTACAGCCGGACTAGTGGAGGCTCATGTGGGTGAAAAGAACACGCGCCAAAGATCTTCTAGAGCCTACCCTCCCCAAGCAACCAAGAAGTCAATTATTACCAGAATTGTTGAAGTTTGGGAAAGACTGCCTGTGCACATCAGGGAGGAAGAAAGCAAAGCAAAAGTGAAAAGTTTAAACAAGACCTGCTACCTATCTACTCAGTAATAACAAATATGAATCCAAAGAAGCAAGACATTGTGAAACATATCTTTTTGTGATGTTGAATATAATAATCCGTAAGGTCGATCAATAGGAATCATACAAATTTAAAATTGTATATCTCGTGTTCCTGTGACCAGAAATAAATAAGTCATCGTTATCATCATCATTCCACAAGACAAAATTAGGCCAATATTGACTGACATTCCTAAATAATTGGACAAGGTGCCACCTCATTTGGTAAGGAAGACCAAGAATGATTCAAATAAAGGATTTTGCTCCATTATGTTTGTGAGTTCATGTTTTGACTTATTCTCCTACATTTCTTACCACCCCCTTTGTTCCATATTTCCTCCAATCACCAACAAATTCCAACCTATAAACTCTGCAGTCAATTGGTATGTTTGATTTGAAACCCAACTGCACCTTAGTGTAGGCCGAAGTTTGATAGTTGGATAAGCCTCCAATCAGGAGGAACGCCTGGATGCCCAGGACAATACTGACATTAAAACTATTACCACAACTACCTTGTAGCCCACCAATGACCTGCTCTATATACTTAATAACTTAGGTGCCCGTGCTAAAACTTGCTAGGAACCCATGCTGGCTAGGTGTAATGACTAAATGGATATCAAGAAATTCTACACGTTTGAATTTCATTTTCTCAAACATCTTTGCAACAGTTGTGGTGAGAGAAATCGACATATAACTACCTAGGATTGACTTCTCATCCCCCTTTTAAAGATCAGAACAACATGAGCTAACTTCAAAGACGTAGGAAACGTGCCCTAATCCAAGATGCAATTCATCAAATAAGAGAAAACAGGAGCAAGAACCTCATCAGGAACCGAGATGTCCCATCATCAGGGCCAGGTGGGCTCGAAAGCCTCAAGTGCCTAAAGGTCTGTAAAGCATCTTGATGTGTGTCTCAAGGGAGATAATTGTAGCACAGTTGGTTAACGCGCAACTAAGCCACGCTTGGGTTCAAAGGTTCGATCCTAAGTCTCCACCCCCTTCTCCTCTCTTCTAGAGGATCATTACCTGGAATGGCAGACCTGGAACTCAGAGTGGGATGAAGTCAAATAAATGTACATATTGTAAAATTGTCTAAAAATTGTGATCCAATGAGAAGCAATCTGGCAATAAAAGGCTTTAAATGATCATTTGATTGCTCAATATGAGTGCATTTGCCAATATTAACAAATGCAACAATAGAGCAATGATCAGAGCTTTAAGACCAATTTGCGCATGATAAAGTTTTGCATTGGATCAGTCTATTCAGAGTGTTTGAAGAATGTGGTGCCTGAGTTGTCATGTGTTCACAAGTGTTTTGATAGCTTCGTTTACAATCAAATAATTATTGCTTCTTTGCCTTGTACTCTCAAAAGCTGTTTTGTTTTATTCTTACAGAGTCAGTTTCCTCCACCAACCCTCAGACCCTCAAGAATCAAGGCTGACTACAACAAAGAAGTCATCATCTCTTCTTTCTTTTGCTCCTTTTTTTCAATTTGCGTCACTCAAATATTCGTAAGGAATGCATAGCGTAGGTGTTGCCGACCCTGTAGTATCCATTGAGTCAGAATTTGAGTCAGTCAGAAGTTTTTGACCAAAATTTCTGATCAATCAACCGTTCATCTAACCAGATTTGCGACGTCAAAGTCCTTGATGGATCAGATGGTACATGAATTCAAAGCTAGATAAGATATGTCTGTTGTTTTTGTTTCGATTCCCAATTCCGCCAAAACAAAACATCCAAATTCACCCACTACGTAGCTCCATGTACATACTTTTGAGGGACAGAGTCAGTTAAGAAACCATCCATATCGTTGATAACTCCAAAACCCGGCAGATTAATTTGGGAGTGTTTCAGATTTGTTTCCACACCATCCCGTTTGCTCACCTCAGAAATGATTAGATTTCCTATGTAGTTGACAAAAACTTGTCAAGGGATTTTGTTCCTAAGCTCTGCATTGCAAAGATGAAAACACAGTGGAGAACTGATCTCCAAGCATGTTAGCCATAACTTCTATATTTTCTATGGCTTTCCAATTGGCCTCAAATAGCCCTAAAGGGTGTTTCATCTTACTCTTACAATTCGCAAAAACATAGAAAAAAAAGCTTTTGGATTCAACTTGAGCTCTTAGACAAAATTATTGAATCTTACCTATCAAAGTAGTTGTTCAATAGATCAAATCGTAATTTCTAAGTAAATACCAATCCCAAGTTAAAATTACATAAAGCAATGAAATCTAACTGTTTTTTTTTCTTGTCTAGAAGTATGTCCAGATGAGTTTGAGTTTTTCCATCACAACTTTAAGGAGCATTTTAATCACTCTGTGAACGCTTCAAATGTCTTTGAATTGCAATTTGTGCATGTTTGAAGTTGACACATCAGTCAGCAGCCAGACTATGTACATTACAACTTTATGATCACAATGGTTATTGCAATACATCCAGATTCTGGAGCCTGCGTAACAACACAATCAGTAAGGATCCAGGAGAAGTTTTTAATAATTTGACACGTTGTGTGACAGAATCAAATAAGGTACTGTCCTACAGCTTTTATCACCCTCTCAACCTTCTTTCCTGTTTTCAACTGCCTCATGCATACTTCCTTTAGATTGACAATGTGGTGTGTTCCAACGTTGTTAGCTTGCTATTCTGACATTTGTAAAGTACTTTTCCTCTCATATGAGATGAGCCTATCACAAAGACGGTAAAAAGTAACTCTTTATTTCTTGCTTCTTACAAGTTCCTACTTAATACGTACAAAGTATGGCTTCAGGTTTCGACCCCTTATTTTCTCTCTAGCTTGATTATCACAAAACTTGTCTAAAAATGAAGGCTCTTCTCCAATTGTTATTTCTTGTGGTCTTATGCATGACATGGATCAACGCTCATGGGGAATTGTTAGCATTTACAAATAACAAGGCCAAGGAAATAGGAAAGAAATCGCAAAAGGGCACCAAAAAGGCAGTGAAAATCAGGAGAAAATGATAGCCGTTTTGTACTGGCTTTCCCCTCACACCAAGCAGCTCTTTAGAGTCCCTCCATTGCTCTGGGGATTCACACGACCATCGTTCAGGGATTTCCAGGATCACTCTCCAGGGATTCACAGGATCACCCTCCAGGGATTCACAGGACTATTTTCTGGGGATTAACTGGACTATCATTTGGTGTGAGGGAAATGTTCCGTGATAATTGAGCACATGCTCATGCTCACAACTCATTCATGGTGGTTTATTGATGGTGTCTCAAACAGTTGACTTAGCCACAAAGAAAATATCTCATTATTCTGAAAGACACATTCAAAGGGCAAGTATTAACCAATGGTGAAACAAGTAATTAAAATAGAAGAGATGGAAATCATCATGTCCTCTCCCTATTTGGGGGCACGTTTCTTTGGACAATCCCTTGAATAGTGATGAGGTGACGCGCATGTGTAGCACCGGCCCCCTACAGGAGACTTGGGCGGAGGCTGGCGGAATTGTCCTCCCCGGGTTCCCCTATGAAAGGGTCGGCGTCTGGTAGATGGTGACACTTTCTGAAGGAGAGGAATAGCAGACACCTTTCCATGTAAAAGAGCATCCTCCACCGTAGCTTTCTTAATCTGTCTGACGACGTATTCAGTTCGGTCAGCATAAAGAGGATCCGAAGAATTGATGAGGACGACAACGACGACGAAGCCGACGAATCCCCAAATGAAGATGAATTCGGTGGGCCCCAACCCTTCATCCTCCGCGTCCCTGGAACCTGGGTCATAAGGCGATACCATCTGGTCTACGGCCGATCCCAATTATTGACCAAGATGAATCAAAAAATCACAATGATTCTGATATGGAATGGCTTACCAATGAATCTGACACGGAACTTCCCCGGGGAGAAAAGTTGAACAAGAAGACTCGTCCTCCACCAACCGGCTTTTGGATTGGTCAAGGCAAGGCACCAACCACCATGGGAAAAATTGCAGGCTCCCATGAGAAGTTTCATGGTAAGTCTGTCCTTCATATTCTAATGCACAGTTGTTCTACTACTGTTGTTGCTGCCGTTATTGGTTTAAATCGCCAGATGTTGTTCCTGCCTATTATTGGAGCTGTTGAGCCTTGTTACGTCTTTGTGGGGCTAGTCGGCGGCCTTGATGCACCCTTATGGCGCCTTTTGGGCGGCCAGTTGCACAATTATGGCGCCATTGGGCTGCCTTGATGTTCATATATGGCTCCATTGGGCGACCTCTTTGCACATTTATTGCCCCATTGGGCTGCCTTATTTAACGTTTATGGCGCCATTGGGCGGCCTTGTTGCATATTTATGGCGCCATTGGGCGGCCTTGTTGCACGTTTGTGGCGCTATTGGGCGGAATTCATAAAATCTTGTATTACCAATGAGTGAGCGTTTTACACATTGAGAGCGCCAAGGTTGACCTTATTGCTAAGCACTCTTGACGGTAGAAGATAATTGTATAAGAATAATTGAACCAAATTATTATATGGCACTTGCATGTCTCTTACAGAACGGAAATTGGAGGCCCAGTGCAAATTGAGGAATATTGAGTTACGATGCAAAGGAACAATTGCCACTGCTCGTTTTGCCTCGTCCCATACTTTGATGGGCTTTCAGTGGCTTGAGGGGCGACGTCTCTGGCAATTCTTAGATGGACATGTTGGGAATGAGGGGCATTCCATTTCCCAACAACTCGGTGCCGTGTTGCAAATTGGAGTTAGTGCTGCGAGACACGAGGTGGCAATGGCAGAGGTGCTTGAAGAACACGGTCTCGAGGTTATGGAGGGTGTTGAGGGCCACACTTCTTCGGATCCTCTTTATGCTGACCGAACTGAATACGTCGTCAGACAGATTAAGAAAGCTACGGTGGAGGATGCTCTTTTACATGGAAAGGTGTCTGCTATTCCTCTCCTTCAGAAAGTGTCACCATCTACCAGACGCCGACCCTTTCATAGGGGAACCCGGGGAGGTCAATTCCGCCAGCCTCCGCCCAAGTCTCCTGTTGGGGGCCGGTGCTACACATGCGCGTCACCTCATCACTATTCAAGGGATTGTCCAAAGAAACGTGCCCCCAATTAGGGAGAGGACATGATGATTTCCATCTCTTCTATTTTAATTACTTGTTTCACCATTGGTTAATACTTGCCCTTTGAATGTGTCTTTCAGAATAATGAGATATTTTCTTTGTTATTATAGATTATTTATTATTATTTAAACTTGATTCATAGGTCTGGCAAACGACCTTGAACAAGAGATTCCGGAAATACCGGGTCATATTTTTAAGCCTCAGCATGTGAAATACTGGAAAGATACATTTAAGGTAGAGGGCTCTAATTTAAGTTATTGCCGGAGCTTGCTGACTTACTGGAGAACGGTTACAGCCCACCACTCATCTCGTGGCCTACTCAAAGCGAACTCCCAGACAACAAGAGTGCAAGAGACCTGGCTTTTTCACAATTTTTTCAACTGTCCGTCCTTGAATCTTCAGGGGCTATATCAAGGTCTGAAAGTAAGCCTTGGTGTGTGTTGCCTTTGCAATTAGTACATCGTCATAGAAGAGAGCCACAGCTGGTAATTGACGCCAGTCGACAACTTAATCCCTATATTAGTTGTCGGAAGGTCCGCCTCACTACCTTGAACGAGGTTAATAGTGGTGTTGAAGCAGGATCATGGTGGAGCAGTATCGATCTGAAGTCGGGATACTATTACATCATATAGAAAAACAATATCGGCAGCTCTTTGGCATCAAATGGTTGGATGATGAGGGAAAGACCTCGTACTTTGTTTAGAACGTTTGTTTCCTAGGAATTAACGATTTAGTTCGAACATTTACTAAAGTCATGCGTCCTTTGCTTGCCTATTTGCACGGGCAAGGGATTCGTGCCGATATTTAAATTGATGATCTCCGTATTGTTGCCAACGATCGCTCTGTTTGCGAAAATCAAATCAACTTCGTGCGCAAAACATTGATGATGGCTGGCCTCATAGAATCCGTGAAAAAGGCAGTCCCACCCACCCAAGCCTACGTATTCCTTGGACTTATCAATGATACTGAGTCATTGCGTTACTTCATCCCTGATAGCAAGCTTATAGACATAGAGGCAACCATCAATATTCTATTATCAAAACAGTCGGCGCCCATCCGGACTGTGGCATATATTTATGGCAAAGTGACCGCTTGCCGGCTGGCCACGGGCCCTGTAATTCGATTATTGACGAGACAAGGGCAAAAGGCAATATCTAAGGCTGTTGCGACTTCCGGTTGGAAAGCTCTTATGGATCTTTCCAACTTGCATCATGAACTTGGATTAATTCGTCATCAGCTCAGATCCATAAATGGGTTTCCTTTCTCGGGAAAAGAGCTTTTGGTCCCGTTTGACGTATGCTTTGTCTCTGATGCTTCAGACAAAGGTTTAAGTGTCATTCGCGTCCGTTGCGGCTCGGACCAAATTCATGTTCATCATAGAAATTCTTGTGAGACTGAAATCATTATCAAAAGGAAGTTCGTCAAAAAACGAGGCATCACTTTCTTCAACTGCACGAGAACTTTTGGCGATACGAGATACTTATACTCACCCTGAGGTGGTTGCCAGAATCAAAGGTCGGAAAGTGGCGCACTTAACTGATAACAAAGGTGCTGCAGCCATTATACGCATCGGAAGCTCANAGTTGACTTTTGCAACCCGCAAAATTGACCAAACAGGACATGGTCACTTTGCAATTGTTCAGGCATCCAATGGCACCTTCTGCCCTGTGCAGTTTACGAAGCTTTACTTGTCACATGTGCCAAAAGACCCTTACACTCCACTTCTTCCTTCATTGGATCATTTCTCAACCTCCAGGCCGGCTTCTTACAATGCAATCCGTTCTGGCCAGAAACATATCTTGACCGAGATTGGCTTGGACTCTAAGGATTTTGGTCTTCACTCAGGCCGGGTTGGTGGTTTTATCGCCCTCCATGGCTTAGGGTGGGGATGGAAGGACATTGGTGCTTATGGCGGTTGGTCTCCTTCAAGTGTTATGCCTTTCAAGTATTGTCAAAAGGCCGTTTCACGCTAGGCTTCCATGTCATTAGATCGTTCCCTGAGCAATAAACTTGGATAATTTTCACTCTGTCACATTCCGCTCGCGCTATGCTCCTTCTCACTACTTGGCACTTTATATTCACCACTAGCCAATATATTGTGTTCATCACAGCATCTCTACGTGTAGCTCCACTCTCATCCTCTCGAAGACTCAGGTATGAAAAATATCGTTTTCATTAGGCACCAAATGAAATAGAAATTTCTCTAACCTCAAAACCAAAACGAGTCATCTCCTACTTGACAATTATGGCATCATACCTGTGAATTGTTCAATTTAAGTCAGTAGCATTACAAAATGCTTTTTTTCTTTTTTCCTGCTTGCTTCAGAAAAGTTGAAAATGTTTATATCTGTTACCAACATTGAAAAAACATATTAGATTTCGCGACAATTTCTATAAGTCAAAACAAAATTTGATGCCAAATACGACATTTAAAGACTAATATCTAAGGGTTTGTTTGATGGATTTTTATGCAATTTCAATTAAAAACGTAATGAAGGATACTCAAAAATATTTTAATTGCGTTTTCAAAAGGACCGTCTTGTAATAAGTTTTCAGCGCACTAATATTTTAATCAGAGGTACTTTTAATGTTGCATGATTTATTGAAGTTGGCCCTTGTTGTGTTTTAACAATGAAAAACTAGAAGTCTTGGCATTTTAGCAATATCTTTTTAATTGTGATGGGTACCTCCGTGACAGTGAGGTATTGCATGATGTTTTTGCGGACTTCCTTTACGCTACTGGGAATGATCATATGCAAGTTCATGTGGACAGAGATCGAAATCACAATACTTGTCAAACTTTATGGTTGTGTGGTTTCACATGTAGGCCGTTCAAAGAAGAAACTAAGTGAAGACTAAGACTAAAACTAAGGGAGCATTGCGTTCAATCTTTGTTTTCTTAGCCAATTCGTAGTCTGTTGTTTAATGATCACCTTCCAGGGGCAAAGTTGTACCTGAGACACCGTGCTCCAATCCTTTACCTGAGAAAGTCTTCAAGAAATGACGCTTTCCAAGGAGACGCCTACATTTTGGATGGATATTCATTCCAGTCAATGAAGACTTGAAGCCAATGGAGACTGTCCAAGGTTTTTCCCAAGCTTTCAAGGCTCATGGATTTAAAAAAGCGATATGGCTGTCCTTGGGGTTCTTGGGAGTGATTATGACAATATATCATTCTTATTCAATAATCATATCGTATCTGCGACATCCCTTTGTAACCAAGGTACTATCGGGACAATTATGGAATTTTTCTCAAATTCATATGCCACTAAAGCTCTAGGTTAAACGTTCAAATTAGAAACATTATAAATTTGAAGTTTGTAATCAAAGCATCCACTACAATTATTTTAGTTTTCCATGATGCCACAAGACAAATTGCTGTTCCCGTTTGTGGCCATATCGACCACCAGAAAAGTGAATTGTAATAAGCTGGAAAATCTATTGGAGAATGTTGAAACCTTGTCCGATTCTTCGTTTGGATCATATTGTTGGCTCTATCATTCCTGCCAGTGTGAAGTCAATCGGAGCGATCTTATCCAGAAGTGTAACACAACAACCAACGGGAAAATGGTTGAATGGGGTAACAACTCTGAGCCCAATGTCGAGCGATCTTTAAACGATATGAGCACCTCCTGGAAAAGCAAATTCCTCAGTCATCCAAAAGATTTTGTGGTCCAGGTCAAGTGGGATGGAGAAATTTTCAAAATGACAAGTGATTGCTCAAAAGACTTGTTTTGTTTTGGGTATTACCACAGCTCATTGCAGTTGCTCGTCAACTATTATGGAATACTAAAAGCTGACAAAATTGGCAAGGAGCATTGTTTGGAGATCTCCTTGAAAGTTCCTTCGGCCAATCCAGCACGTCATGGGGTTTTAAACGATATGGACGGTTTCATTGTTGATTTTGCTCCCCCAAAGTATATATCAGGAGCCAAGCGGTAAGTACAGTTTTCCAAAGGGTTGCAAAACCATCAGATATAGAGACGTGTGAAGTACCGGATCGGATTCCAGCTTTGTCCTTACAGCGATTGTGGCGCAGCCTGACTAGCTCACAATCATGATTTTAGCTCATCCAGTGCTTTTACATCTTCATTGACAATATTGTTAGCCGTCTTAGGACTACGTTTGAACAACTATTTTAAACCATTGAAGTCCAAGTTCATTTGCAAAAGATGACACCACATGGCAATTAAGAAAAATATGCCGAAAATATGAAGACAATATGCGGTGCCATCATTTTGTCATCAGTAAGAAGTGTGGTGACACTCACTTCATGGTAGTACCAGAGGGCGCACTATTATGAAATTCCAAAGCTTCACACTTCTCTATTCTGATGAGTGATGACTATAACAGGTCTGTGTGCACTGTGTGTATGAATATATTTCCGAGGTCGCAGAACCTGCGTATGTTGGCAAAGGGCTATTATTTGATTGTTTCCCTTGCTCAAACCGAGCTATCATTTGTAACACATGCATGTGATTCGTCTGTGATTGAATTTTAGGAGAAGGATAACGTGCCCGTGTCATTATGTGCTTCTCCTCTTAACTGCGTACCCTTAGTCGCATACCTGCATGAAACGCTCGTGTCATTTGACAGGGCAAAAAAGACGAAAGACATGGAGACCTCCGCTCGGGCAGTCAGTTGCGCATTTTCATTTAATCTGATTGCAATCAAGCCAATATTTTTTTTTGACAAGATCAATTTGGTGTGACTTGAAGAAACTTAGTGGGCAAATTTCAGCATAATTGGGGCTTTGGTTGAGAAGTAACGGCCATCTCTTCTTTCTCGGGCTCCTTCTTTGTTTAATTTACTTCCCTCTAATATTGGTAGGGAATACGTAGGCCTTGTTGATCCGGTTGCATCTTTCAAGTCAGACTTGGATAAATTTTTAGATAGCATACCAGATCAACCCTACATTCAAGGACTAGCTCGGTCTGCCAACTCAAATTCGTTGGTAGACCAAATATCATATAAGAATTGAAAGGTAATAAATAGACGAATTATAACCTTTCATTTTAATATTACTGGGGATTACATTCCCTGTAGCGGTTAGAAAAGCCCGTGAAAACCCAAACAAAAACAAAAAAAAATGAAATTTAGCACTGTCTGTGTACTTGAGCGAGTCATTTGAAGGAAATTGACACCACATATGGTGACGCAGGTTAGTACATCGTAACAATGACTGTACTTGGTTTTAAAATACCCTCAGTTCTGAAAAATCATTCAATCGTTCAGATTTTTTTTTACCTAAGCTTCAAATTGCCACACCTGAAATTGCTTGCAAAATAAGCTTTTTGACTTGACTAGAACTGGAAATAACATTTTTGCAAGGAGCCTCCACACCATGTATTCCGTCACCCTTGGATAGGGGTATCCGATTCACAAATCGCCCGCTTGACCGTTTCCAATCGGTAGAAGCCACAGACCTGTGGTAGAAGCATTAACTCTTCATTTCGAGATTGAATGGTCAGTTGAATAAAAAAGGTCCTTTGCAAGGTTAGTGGAATCTTGACCATTCCTACCTGAAACTAACTTTGTATCGTTAGCATAAGAAGAGAAACTGGTAGTATTACTAAGCTTTTGAAGCGAGACAACGAATGTTATAAACTGGAGAGGCCCTAAGATGGAACCCTGGGGAACCCCTTTCTCGACATCATATATGTCACTAAGTGACCCTTCAACCTTAACAATTTGCTTCCTATTATGAATGAAGCTTCTCATCCAATTACCTCCTTGCCTTAGATCCCAATGTCATGAAGTCTATTCAGCATAAAGCCATTATTTATCATATCGAAGGCTTTTGCAAAATCAAGATAGACACCATCTACTGACTCGTATTTCTCTAGTCCCTTAAAATCTGTTCTATATAATCAATCATTTGGTTTTCTGCGCTAAAATGCACTTGGAACCCGTGCTGACTAGGAGGAAGAACATCATGGACTTCAAGAAACTCTACAAGTTTGTACTTCATGATCTTCTCAAACGCCTTCGCAATTTTCGAGATGAGAGAAATCGGCCTAAAGCTACAAGGGAGTGATTTGCCTTCCCCGTTTAAAAATTGGAAGAATATGAGCCAATTTTAAATAGGATGGAAATTTGCCTTGATCCAAGATACAGCGCATCAAGTACAAGAAGACAGGAGCATAGACCAGAAGGTATCTGATCAGAAACTGAGATGTAACACGATCAAGGCCAAGAGAACTTGAAAGCCTCAAGCCCCTGATAGCCTTTAAAGAATGTTGATCATAATTATTTATAAGATATAAGATAATACAATGATTATAATATCATCAAACTGCACAATTTGACTAACGAGTAGACATCTTTGAGAGCGCTGGGGCTCATTACCTCATCATGGCGGACCGATTTTCGGGCTGGCCGTGCGTGGCCCGTCTATCCCGGATGGACACCCAGGCGGTCATCGATATCCTACAAGATTGGTTTGTGGATCATGGGATCCCGCAAACGATTCGATCTGATGGCGGTCCTCAATTTCGATTTCAATTCGCGAAATTTTGCCATCATCATCATATTACTCACGAGCTAGCGTCCGCCTATCATCCGGTCTCCAATGGACACGCCGAATCCACCGTCAAATCCATGAAAATTCTTCTTCAAAAGCATGGCCACGATTGGCGCTCCTTTCATGGATCTCTCCTGGATTGGCGAAACGTTCCCCGTGCCGACGGCCTCAGCCCGGCTCAATGGCTTTTCAACCGTCGACTCCATACCCGTTCACCCGGCCATGGCCAACTCTACGAGCGGCTCTCGGAGCAGGATTGGCTAGCGGCCCTGGAGAAGCGGAGGGGAGAGGCGGAGAAGGTCAAGGCTCACTTCGAATCCCACGCGCTCACCCAAGATCAACCCATGTTGACGCCTCAAAGTAGGGTTCTCGTCCAGAACCCTCGGACCAAGAAATGGGATCATTCGGCCTTGATCCTCAGAACTCGACCTGATGGACGATCCTATGAAATCTTGATGGATGGCCGTACATTTATACGGAACCGATGTCATCTTCGTCCCCATCCCACCAAATCATCCCATCAACCCGACGCGTCGGAGGACACACCGGTACACCGGTAAATGGCGACCCTGACCCTCCAGCGCCCATTCTTCGGCGAGGTGCCAGATCCCGACCGAAAACCGTCCGCTTTAGAGCGTCATGATTACTTCTAAATTAGTTATTTAATGCCGCCATCTTGGGGGGAGATGACAAGTCATGATCTAGCCATCCATTCCAATAGTTGACTTCCCTACTCTAGATCCCTCTAGTAACTCCCTTCTGTTCTAGACACTTCCTCTTTACCCTTCTACCCATCCACTACTCTTCCAATAAAAAGAATAAACGGCTTGTTAATTACGAATACTTAACAGAGTGGGACAAGGAACATTTGGGAGAAGGATGTCGATAGAAATTGGTGTGGATTGGGTATTTAGAGAAAGAGGTGGGAAGTGAGAAAGAGAGTGGGAGATAGGAGGAGGGGGAAGGAGGAAGCTAAACGGTTTAGGATAGGGAGGCGGGGCGGGATTAGGTCTAGTAATAGGGTCAGCTCTAAAACCACAAGACCAAGCTAAGCTACGCTAATTTCTGAATTTATCTGCGCCTTTCTACAGGGACGAGGGTAGGGTCTTTTTTGACACCATATTGGGTGGTCAAATTGACAGCCTTTTCCTTTGTCAGGACAAGGCTGTTTAATGTAAACATACCAGACTTTTTTCTCAACGGTTGTCTTTTCTTGCTCTACTTCAAGTGGAGATATTTTCTTCAACCTCTAGACTGGTCAAATAAGTCAACTCTTCAAATACTTGTTGAGCCTGTTATTCAAGCAACACCCTGGTCTCACTGACCAGAACAGCTAAAGCCTCAATGATGTAAGGCTTTACTGACTAATTGACTACAGAAGGATCCTTCCCTGCTAAGACCAAGTCCAAACATTGTCAAGCCTCTTTCCTGACTTTTTCCAATATGGCTTCGATCATGAATGCAAAGAGACTATTAATAACAAACACAAATGTTTGCAAGATCAAGAGACCAAGAAAAGAAAAAGGAAACTAGAAAAGACTATTATCCCGTCGTCTTGAGATGCAGGGCAACAATATAAAACAACAATATACTGCACTTCCTTAAAGCAAATTGAATATACGAATCTATTAGATGGAGATAGGAAGTAATCAAGAAATATAAAGAAGAAAGACAAGTTATCAAGAAGCGAAGCAGACAACAAAGTAACACAGAAATGAACTTTATTAACCAATATATAATCAATACAGTAATGAACAATAATATTTAACTCTCAATGACCACTCAATGCAAACTTACTGTCATATTATATCAAACTAAAATATTTCCTGAGAGATGGCAACATCATAAAGAACTTTAAATCTCCATTATCTCTAAAGAAGCCTTTCTAGATAATATTTATTGTGTCTTGGGAGTAACAAGAAGTAATGGTGAATAATGGTGAATGATACCCTTATGCAAATGCCGCTTTTCTATTTCAGAATCATAGTTCAACCCGGCACCTCAGTTTCAATGAGTTTGAGGGAGGTTCAACACAAGAAGTTGGCAGCCCCATTTGAGAGTAAATGTATTCATGCTTGGGAAGAAAGTTTCTTCCATCTAGTGCCTGAAATCATCCGGCAAGTCATCGCTCAAGGCTTGGTTGGCTATCACCAGGAGTCTTGCCATGCCATCTGTCGAATGAACCATTTGGTGGAAAAGTGTAATTGCACATGGGCCAGAATCAGTGTAGTGGATATTGATAAATCATACCACGTGAGACCTTTACAATTTAACACACTGCATTTTAGTATAAGTAAGAATTATGGCGCATTCCATTTCTTGTTCGTTCATTACTAATAGGCAAAGGGAATATGTTAGTCTCCATTTTGATTTAATGATTTCGAGAAATTTGCTGCGCAATAATTTGACATTTCGGGTCTTGGAAACTCCCCAAGAAATGAAAACTATGACTTTTCGAAGACTTATCAATATTGAGCTAGTTCTCTCTCTCTTTCCTATTCGATATCTATAAAGCTTGATTCTCAAGTATAAGAACAAATAAATCTTAAAAGCCTTGAGGCACACGCACTCTTTTTTTGCTCTTTGGCATTGAAATTGAAGACCGTAACACCACTTTTGGTGCATTTAGATGACCCTAATTTTTAGCTTCTTAAAGCGACAACGTTGTTATTCATATGTCGCAGAATGATGACTTGCCCGCTTACACTGCCAACTGATTGAATTTTTAAAATTATCATCAACTACATAAGCACTCAGGATCCGCAAATGTTCTTGGTTCTCCGCTTTGAATCTGTTCCCCGCAACATAAAATCATCCAGAACACGAAAGATATGTAGCTGAGTTTTGACTAGCTTTTGAGAGGTCAAGATGCCAAGTTACACCATTGGTCTTAACCGCGATTTAAATTTAACTATTATTATTATTAATTAATAATTATTATTAATATTATTATCAATGAAATCGATGAGAACGCTCCCAAAACAACCGACCACACACCCTCTTCCATATCAAGTTCTAGGCATTTTGAAATATAGACAACTTCCTCTGCCTGATTAGGTATTCGTGACTAGTTATCAACCGCAACGTGTGAGCACGAGATTTATTTCTTTTTGGTAAGATATTCAGTAGTTCACAATAAAACATCTGAAAGCATTAGGTCCACAATGAGGTTAGGGTTGATCGTTACACCATGCTTCCTCATCAACGGGAGTTTCCGCGATGACCTCTTCAACTTTACTTTAAAAAAAAAGTCAAAATTCCCCATAAGATATCATCAATTGAAGGGTTTGATTTTACTCGAGCCGTGACAGAAACTAAAAGCGAGTGAAGCACTGCCAACCAAATTCCCAGTTATGTAAACGTGAAGTAGATTACCGATGTACCAATCAATTCGAACATCCCTTGTCCTAATCCAATTTTTCTCTCTTAGATAACGCCAAAATGTGAAGAATACAAATCAGATGTTTGGAATTGCTTAAAAAAGAATGATCTCGACTTAAATGACAGTCGGAAAATTTGCAATTGCCAAATGTCTTGTGATTTGATATCTTATGATGTCACTGTCTCATCCTCAAAATGGCCATCCATGGAATTTTGGCAAAATGCGGCCAAAACATTTGGAGGACTGGACGACAATTACACAAAGTCAACAAATCCGATAAGTCAAACGATGATGAAAAATAACATAATGGGAAAATTGGCTCGGGTTACTATTTTCTTTGATTCTAACCAGAGAATACTTATCGAGGAGATCGCCAAATTCGAATCATTTTGGGCCTTTTTTATCACCTGGGGTGGAGCCATGTCTATTTACCTTGGAATATCTTTCATGACACTTGCCGGCTTGATTTTGTCTTTGTATGAGAAAATTGTTCATTTTTGCGTCAATTTTGAATAAATGTCAAAAATATAACAAATCGATACTGTCTCTATTTTAGTTTTTGTTTCGTGGCAAATTTTAAGTTTTCCCATATCTTACAAATTTAGTCAAGGAATACTATTGTTAAGTTTCGCTCAATGCATGATCCTTCAGATCCTCCAACAATCGTTCAACAGTTTTTTTCCTGCCATCTAACGGTCGAGCACTGATCTATGTAAAGAGAAGCTCATGGAGTTGGGTAGTCCAAAAGATGCCTCATTTCAGGATCTGTAAGTGGACTGACCCCTACAGAGCCTTAAGTGGACCAAGGGCTACGCCACCACTGAACAGGTATAATTGGGAGAGGGGATGTATGCCAATCTTGACACTTCTTTAAATAAGCGTCATTTCTTGATAAATGTTTTGCTTTGGCTCTGGTTTGCCTCAAACTTAGTGTCTAGTTACGATTTAGTTTTGTTGTGAGAGTGCGCCACGAACATATTTGTAAGTTTTGTGCCATATCACCATAATTTATTTCAATTTATGAACATGTGTTTATACACTAGATAGAAATCATGTTGTTTAAAGTATTTGATATTTAAGCTAGGGTCTTTGTGCAAATGAATCGTGGTGGTTTAGGAGGGGGAACCACAACTTTAATCCAGATGAACTAACTAAGTATATTTTCCCTCCCACAAGTTGGGCTCTTGTTGGCTAAAAAGGCGTTTTCCAATTTTGAACTCCAATGCCCGTTTGTGTCAAAAGCAATGAACCTTTTAAATGTAGTAAGACATGGACACAAACCGACTTACTTCGTTTCACGTTAGTAAGGTCTTACCCATGTGTTTATTTTGTGTCCAACTTGCTCTAATAATCGGGTCAAACCCAGCCTTTTAAGGTTATTTGCATTTTCCAAAGTGAAAAAAAGCAAGAAATACTAAAAGGTATTAATTTCAAATATATCTTCATACAATACCTACAAATTTCGTACTAAAAAGACTGATTTTTTTAGCAAATGAGTATTGCCCTGAAATCGACATGTCTTTAAAGAAAATATAAGCTCTGTCTAATTTGGCTATCCGTTTGGGTCATCAAGTTATTCATCTTTTGACCCTCTCATGGCAATTTGCTTATAAAATCTTCCCAATCAATAAGTGTTGAGGCCAATAATCAAGAAAATCATTGTCGTTCCTTAAACAACTGTATCTTTGGTAAAGGTTTTATAAGCTCAGCGAGGCCAAAATCCCAAAGTGCGCAATATATAAACTGAGGGCATCTTCTGACCCCTCACGCTCAAATAGGCCACTCACCCAATCTAAAAACGCATTCAATTTTTGACGGATAATCTAAAATTATGCTCATATTTGAAAAGACCATCATTCAAAAACAGACAACAAAACATGAAGTCATTGCTTAAATATCTACATGATGATCTACGTGATGAGAAAAGACTTCCAAAGACTTCAAAATGG
Source organism: Tigriopus californicus (assembly GCF_007210705.1). Lineage (NCBI taxonomy): Eukaryota > Metazoa > Arthropoda > Copepoda > Harpacticoida > Harpacticidae > Tigriopus > Tigriopus californicus. The sequence continues at coordinate 3,821,491 of NC_081450.1, read as the reverse complement.
TCTGACGGCAAAAAAGTTTTGAAATTCAAACAGGGAGGTGCTTTTGGTTCCCTTGCAAGGATCGAGATCTGATTTTCTTGAAAGCGTGGTCGGTCCTGTTTAGGCTCGTTTTTAAGGTAGATGGCATGTTTCTTCTAAAATAGGTATACACCTGCTCGGTTTGAAATTGGGGCGACATGAAGGTTTCACTTGAGCTTGAAGGACTTGGAGTGGAACGACAGCTATAATTTCTATTCAAAATGGCTCACTTATCAATGATGCATGCATCCACTGGTCAAAGGTTTGGATTAATTTTAATGCAAGATGGTTTAAATATTGCTGATACCTCCACCAAGCTCCTTGTCCAATGTTCATTTGCGCAGCTCTGATCATTTGAAACAAAGTTGATTAGTAATAAAATTGAACCATCAGGACAAAAAAATGACTACCAACCTATATTAAATGCTTTCTGACTACCTTTAACCACTTCACATCGCAAGCGAAAACAAGCATAACAACTTTGGGAACCAATTTGTTTTCGATTGCGTTGCCATTGCTTGCCTGTGTGACATGGTTATCCAAAGGCATTTGAAGTACTTGGGAGTGACTGACAATTGGTGAAGAGTTGTCAAATGAATTTTTGATGTCAGCGACAACAAACGAAAACTTGATAATTTTCATTAACTTATCGCTTGTGAGCAAACCCAAGAAAGGTAGAGGGAGGTCATTATTAGAAAACCTTAATATGCTAAAACATTGACATGCTGTCAGCGCCCTACTGTTAAAACAACGGCGTATTGTTTAATGATTATTCAAACATGCCCGCCCAACCGCCCATGTCCAATAATTAGAAGTCAAAGTTAGAGACACACCTTAGAACAATCAATCCCCAAAGCCATTTCTTTGCCAGTATTTGGCCAATATGGAGCGGTTACAACAATCCTTTGGTGGGCTCCCTGGTTTTTCTAACGCTTTCCGGACCACAGGCTTCCGCTCCAAGATCTGGCTTATGTTGGGTACCCTGGGGCTATTCCTTACGTTCAACCGATTAAACAATGTTCTTGAAGAGTTTCAAGAAGGTCCAGTTTTGACTCAGGTTTGGATGATGAAACATTTTATCGCTTGTATGTCTTGAGTTGAGCCATTCATCGTCTTCTTAACGAATGTTTGAACCCATTAATTTTGCTAGCTCTTGCTCATATTTCCAAACGATAAAAATATAATGTCCAATTTGTACTGTTCATTTTTTGCATTTTTTATCAAGGAAGATGCAACTCGATTTATGATCGATTGTGTTGGTAGTACTTATTGGTGTCAATAGGAGGTTTGAAAAAGGCCAATAGAATATGTATGGACATGCTAAGGACGAATAGTCGTACTTTTAATAACCTTTTCCTTACTGAGAGGGGTCGTTTAGAGGCAAACTGATTTCCAGTCGCCAAAGTTTGCCTCTTGAATTTTCATTATGGGTGGCAAACAAATTGTATTTTCTCTCGCCATTAACAAAACAAAAGGACTCCTTAAAATGTGTTTCAAATTTCATAATTCATAATCACATATCTGGCCTTTTTAGGTGGATTTGAAAACTATTTCTGAGTCCAGCGCATTCCCAGCAGTTACTCTCTGTACTCTGAATCAAATCAGCTGTGNCACATATCTGGCCTTTTTAGGTGGATTTGAAAACTATTTCTGAGTCCAGCGCATTCCCAGCAGTTACTCTCTGTACTCTGAATCAAATCAGCTGTGACATGGCCTTTCAAATACATAACTTATTGAAAAATAATAGCGGTCTAGATCATGAACAAATTCAAGGAGAGCTGCCCAAAGTTTGTCGCCTGTTTAAAATGGCCGGATGTCTAACCAATTGTTCCGATGGAGATCAGTTTCTGAACTATAACTTTGATGATCTATACAACTCTCTATTGGGCTTCACCAAAATAGTCATTGGCGAATCTATGGAATCAACTATCCATGAGTTTAAATATGCCAATGATAATCAAAACTTTAGCAATTTTTTTGCATATTACTTGCCGAAGACTGGTGTTTGCTTTCACTTCAACTTCAAAGGGTTGGTCAAGGAAGCTGGAGTGGGGCAAGAAAATGGAATGGCATTGCTTATTCGGCTCAATTCAGATCCCAAGCTTCGAGAGGGTATTCAAGAAGGAAAACATGGATTAACCTTGACTATTCAAAGACCTTTGTCATTTCCAACCTTGACGTGAGTATTCAAATTTCGCATCTATACTCCTTTATTATCTGGAGTCCATTTATTGGCAGGCTTAATCGACTCGATTTGGAACCAGGCATGGCACATCTTATTCCGTTGAACCGAGGTTCTTGGAATTTTAAAAAGAATTGCATTTCAAATTGGAGCCAAGCTAAAGTGGAGACTTTTAAGAAAAAGGTGGTGATTGATCTTTTCGCTAATATTCACTACGATCAAAACGTGTGCAAGCATTACTGCCAATTGGAGAGCATCTATCAAAAATGTGGATGTGTTGCAACTGAACATGAAATTCTCGGAGCAGCTCGTCAGTATATCTTTTTGGAGGCAAATGGAAATCTTGCTCGGGTAAAAACAGTTTAAGACAGAAACATAAAACAATGATTCATTATAAAAATGGTTCATTACAAAACATGTTCTTTACATTTACATTTGAGAATGCAAAATATTTCCATGACGGAAAAATAACGTCTGATTTAATTATTGATTCGGCGAAGTGCTTTTGAAGTAAATACTTCATGTTTTTTCCTCTCTTAGTCGTGCTTACTTAATGATAGCGCTTGTACGACAACCTCGACCGTGGCTGATCCCGAAAGCACATGTGGGTGCATATTAAGTTGTACAGAGGTGACTTTTGACATTCTACACTCGCAAGGTAAATGGCCCGCAGATGGATCCTGGAAACAGATTGCCAAGCGTTTTGGAATAACTCGGCCAATTGTTATGGCCACGGATATGATCAACTTTGAGGAGGTGGATATCGAGAAGTATACGGACTTTCTGTGGCGGAGGAAAGTGGACACCTCAGTCATGAAGATCAACATTTTTATCCGCTCAAAAGAGAGCCTCGAGTTTTCTGAAAAGGACAAGTACGAGTCGTATTGGGAATTTCTGGCCAAGATGGGAGGCTCCATGTCGGTATTCATGGGTCTTTCTTTTGTGGCCGTTATTGAAGTGTGGGGAACCTATTTGGTTTGGATTTGGTCTGTTGTTTCTTGCAAAATGTGTAGAAAGAAGAAGACGAAAGAGTTATTCAATTAATCGCCATTCCACAAGCCTTTCTATGTGGCCAAATCGACATCTTTTTTTGGCCAAAACAAAGATTGAGGTTTTGTCAATCAGTTGACGCTTTGCTTTATGAATATTTTTTTACATATTCACACATAACATAGAGGAAAAGTTTGTAAGTTTACCTTGATCCAACACGGTTTCTATAAAAGTCTTCAGAAGTGCAAAATGTATCAACCTAAAGATTCAAAATGTTTGTCTTCGTCCACCAAAAGTTGAAGAAAAAAGTCTGAAAAATGAATGAACGGACTGTGTAAAACTTTGATTGGTGATATTGATCGGTTGGGAAAATAACGTAGTAAAAACATGTTGATTCACAAATATTCGTACAGTATCGTGGGAGAATCACAGTAAAGGGAGAAGTAACGTTAGCCTCAGACCTAATCAACATGTTCAAGATCAAGACCGTTGCCCAAGTTTCCCCCTCAGTCAAGGCATCCCTAATCCAAAACCTAAGCCATGAAAGTAGGAGTTCCTGAGAAGCAAAACGTTGATGACCATTCCTCGCCAAATTGCACACAAGAACTCTAGACAAGGACAATTAGAGCCTGGAATCAAGTACTACTGAACATTACAGGGTACGGGGCATGCGGCGTTACACTTTCAAAGACTTTGAAGTTGTTGGCCGATTCCGACCTTGTCAGGTAAAAGTGATTAAAACGCAAATGAAAGTTAAATTGAATAGGATATGTGATAAATGTATACGAACTACGGCATCGTCATGAGAAAGGATGATCTGAAAACGCACAGTATTAGATGCCCTTGGTTTCTCCTTTGAGTAATGAATATGCAGTAGCCTACCACATACCTCCTCGTACCAAAGAAAGTCACCGTTTTTTGTTATCTTTAAGTTTCGTTAATTATTTTTCTCTTATCTACTCAGTAATCCCAAACGAAGCACGGTAAAGCTAAGAAACTAAATTTCTGACTTTTATTGTGAATGATAACGAAGACATAAACAAAATAGGGAGAATTTACGCTATCTGGTCACTCTTTACTCAAGGCGGCTTGATTAGTGCATTCGTTGGATTCTCTGGAGACAAAGCGTTTAAGCATTGCAGATTAAAGAGTAGACAATCAGTCTTCACTAACACATCCGCTCACGGCTGAGTAGTGGCGTTTACTTCACACGCCCTTCATCGGCCACGTTTGCCAGCATTGATGACTTCGTACAACTACGGAAGGTAGTGGACTCGCACACTTTCTCCACTGCTGCCTGGCACCGTGCCCAAACTGATGACAAGAGTTATATCCTAAACGGCATGCACACAGCCTCCCACGTCTGGGAGCGGGTGAACTCATCAAAACGGCCACTGTCCCTTTAAGGTCCTTGCCCGTACCCCAAAAATTTACACTCTTGCAAAGAATGGAAAGCCTGACACCGTTACCATCAAGCTCCATAAGATGGTCTTCGAACCGCTGGCCACTCTGGGGAATACAAGTCAACTGCAGTAGCCCTTCATTATAAAAACTGTATTCATGTGGTATACTAATCGGTCCTGGGGGTATACTGTAGTGCGTCACTCTAGGAGGAAGTGGAAGATGAATAAAGACTAAGTCTGAGACAGACGTGTGATCCTTTCCTCGCCCCAAAGCTCAAAGAGGGCTAGGTGTTTCATTAGAACTTTCAGGAGACGCCCGTACCCGGAATGTCTCTATTGGTCAGGGGCTTGCTAACATCCTCTTGTTCTATGGCCAAATATCCCTTGGGAGTACGGGAGATCTTGTATCTTTATTTGGCTTCCGGTCAAATTTCTTTACCGGCGGGAGCTAGCAAAAGTTCTTTGTCATCTGGATAACCGTCTACTTTGCAGCAACTAAGAATCTACGTATGCACGTACCTCCCCTTACTTGCTTTGGTCCTGCAAGCTCTTTTTCTCTCTTTACACTTTTTCCACATGTACTGAAAAACTTCTCGTTATGCTCACTATGACATCGAGATCCAATCAACTACTTAATGCCTCGGACGATTTTGGTACTTCTTTGTCTTTTGGCAAATTCAAAAATGTTTTTATGATGCTAATCAACTCAATTTTGTGTGATAACGATAAGCTTTATTGCGATTGTAGGTCATTTCAAAGTGTAAAACTGCGCTTTCAATTATCATAAACGTAAAAGATAGATAAAAGGATAAAATAGCAGGATGTTTCTCTTTTTCATATGTTTCGACCATGTTATTAGGAACAAGAGTCGCAAAAACGATGTTACTTTTATCATAAATAAATGAAATAATTAACCCATGGCCTGTACTGTGGTCACTACGAATCACCTCGTGGTTTTGTTTCTTTTGCCTTACATTTCTTTCCCATGGGGCATGATGTATCTTAATCTTCGCATATTGAATCGATCAAAATCAATCGTCTTCGATCACGATTGGACAATCGCTCTCGATTTGTCCCAGTGAGGCTAAGCCTTGTACATTATTCCCTTGAAAACAAGCATTTTGGCTTTGAGGATCACGGGCTTCGAAGGTGCTTGTTTAATTAAGTCGATCCCGAAATGTATTCCCAGAGTACATTTATCTTCGACACCCTAGAATAATGGGCAAGATATACCATTACGACGCAGAAAATTTGATTAAAGGAGTAAATTCCTTTTCGTTTGCCTCTTTATGTACATGGCGGGCGACAAACTCTAACGTCTCTGTAAAACATTAGACATAAATGGAAACGACATATTTATCTAAGGAGGGAAGTACTTTGTGTAAACATTGGTTCACATTCTTCTCGTTCCCTTCTTTATTAACTGAAACATTAGACAAGTGTTAAGTTGCTTCAATCGTAGTTGAATGTACTTCTCATATCTGACGGACAAGGACAATACCCACTTTTTGCCAAATTCTAAGGTTCCGAAACATTCAGGTAGGTTCTTTTTGTTCTCATTACGTCGAGGGTCGAATTCATCGTTTGTCATGAGGTCTTACACAAAGCCATTTTATGCTTTGTAAATGCTCATTTTCATCGCTGAACCTTCCATTTGCTTACACTTTTGTCAAAAAGGTTTACTACCAAGTATGTCAATAACAGAAGTTCAAGGATTTGCTCAAGCCCACAAAACTCATGGATTCAAGAAAGTCATATGGATGTGTTTGGGATTTATGGGGGTGATTCTGACCATTTATCACTCGTACTCAATCACTTGGTCGTATCTTCGGCATCCATTTGTTACCAAGGTATTGTTGATCTTTTTCTGGTACAACATCGATTTGTTCTCATCCAGCTATATCTTTTGATCTCAACGATACCACAACTAGTTGTCGTATGCTTGAATACGCTGAAGCTTACTTCTCAGATTTCAGTCGTCCATAGATGAACTTGAGTGCCAAGTGTACAAAAAATCCCTTAAATTACTATCGTTTCCAAGATGGGAACATAAATCTAAATATCCAGCAACCTTTGTTCAAGCAAACAATAGGGACAACTTGTTTCATAATGAGACATATCGCGGCAAAAAAAGAAAAGACAGCGTTTTTTCTGCTAATGTTTGTTCTTCCCATTACTCCTATTGATGGTTCTACAATGCAATAAAGGTTGTTTATTGTTTATTGTTTGAACAAGTCATACATTAAGTTTGATGATAAAGAGTATCAACTGTGTCTGGTGAAATATAGAAATAATATTTTCTTTTAAAAGGGTAAAATATTAAAAAACAGCCCCAATAATTACGAAAATAAAAATATTTGATTCACAGATATTATACATTGCTAGTGTTTTTTTTAAATCAATGGCAAGTGTGAAATTTGAGACTCTGTACACCACTGAGTTTTAATGACTAATTTTCAATTGAGCCAAAACAGTGTTACTAAATAATCAAATTTACAATACGTTATCTAATGAATTTGTCAACCATCAATAACTTATTGAAGTTAAATGGCCAGTTGTGTTGAAAAGAGGCTGTACTAAATGGATTATTTTCTTTGCACTTTTATTTTGGTGTACTTGTGTTACAAAATCTCAAATTGGGTGTTGCAAACTTAATTAAAGTCAATATTGCAACTTCTTAGAATGAATGCCTCCTCCTCAAAAGGTCTAAATTTCAGATGCCACGAACTGTTAGCCCTTTTTATGATTTTTTGAAGACTAGTTAAAAAAGAGTGGTTTTCATATTTTGCACTTTCAATTGGTCAATCTTGCTAAAAAACATAGCCAAGATTTGGATAGATGCAATGCTAAGTTGAACTACACGAACGGTTTTGTTCATTAACAAGTCAAGTTCAGGATTGCAACAAAATATGCGCACCGCTGGAGGCAGGGCTGAATTTCCTGAGCAAAAACGAACGTAACAAATGACTCGCCAAGTATTAAAGTGCAAGATATGTACCAAGATGGATTATAATTGTTCTTTGGTACAAAAATTCGATATAAAAATGCCCAATTTTAGGATTATTAGACACCGAAAATTATTTTTTCGGAAATTTGGTCAAAACCACCTGAATGTTTAAAAATGCCCCAAAATGGCAAGAAATTTAAACTACACACCCAAAAAGTCTCCACTCATCACTCTTATTTTACAATCTCACATAAACTTAAATCATTCATAAGAATTTTAGTCACTTTTGTGTGAATCTGTCTTCACATGATTTCCAAGTTTTGAATGAAGCAAAAAAAGTCAGGGTTATTCCGTACTAACGCTCTTTTTCCTTTTTTGGCCGCTAGAGTCTGTATTATCTGTCCACGCTTCATCATTGCCCAACACCGTCTTATTAATCATATCAACATATTTTGAGCGAACAATTTTACTTTAATTGTCATAATTTACATGTATTCAATTTTGGCAAATTCAAGCTTTAAGTTGCCTCACGCATGTTTAAAAAACATGGTTGATATTTACAAAAACTCTTCTAGTTCGGACTGTCGAAGACATTTCTTTCTGCCTCAAGTGGATAAACGACCATTTGAAAGTCAGCTGAAGTTGTTGTTCCCAAAATGGTCATTAAGAATTAAAAGTCAGCCCAACATGGGCAATGAATGAGCTGGAGCCACGTTGATAAGATCTTACTAAGATGAGGTAAGAACGACGTCACCACTGGACAGCGAGGGTTGGGAGGAGGAAGGGTGGCTTTTATCCAGCTGAATAAATTTTCCTTCACACAAGTTGGACTCTTATCGACATCAAAAATCTTACCGGTCAGTTCGTGCCCTTGCTGTGCTGAGTTTCAGGAGCCCATTGCCACCGGATCAACAAGGCCTACGCATTCCCTACGAATATTAGAGGGAAGCAAATTAAACAATGAGGGAGCCCGAGAAAGAAGAGAAGTGGACTTCATTGTTCGAACTAGCCTGGATTCTCGATGCTCTCAATACGCACATCAAGCCTCTACGGTCACTAGAATTGACCCCAAATCCTGGGTTGAGACAAAGCTCATGGATGCTTTTGAACACGTACAGTGTCAGGTACCTTTCGTACCTTCTCTGAACACTGTACAGTCCCAACTTTTTTAGTCTCTCCCAATACGAGAGCTCTCTCATTCCGGTGATTATATTCATATATATATGAATATATTCAGCTTGTGCGGATAAAAGTTACGTTTTTCCCTCCTTGCGTTCAGCTGTTGCCCTTGGTGAGCTCAGTTTTAAAAGCTCATAATTTTTAAATGAACGTACGTTTCAGCTCACAATTGACTAACGCTGTTTTTTGTCCAACAAATCTTTGAGGATTCGGAGTAAAATTTCAGGCTTTTAGCAATACCTGGAAATTTCACAGAATACTACATATGTTGCTGCCAAATGCAGACCTTGTGCAATTTGAATTGTCTTCAATGCATTTTTGAATGGTTGCAATTGCTAGATATCGAAGAATATTTTCCTTGCTCCAGCTTTAGCTGACAATCTCACATATTTATCTGCGTTTTTTGAAGCCCTTTATCATCAAAATCGAACCCTCAAAGGATATTAAAGGACCTAACACAAGGTTCTTTTTCGCTCAGTTTTCCAGGGTGACTCAAAATGAGTTATTATTCCCGTTTGTGGCGCTGTCTACCACTAGAATCGTGAATTGTGACACGTTGGAGGAGCAACTCGAGACTGATTTTACTGTGTTAAACACAAATTCCCATGAAAATCTTTGCTGGCTGCTTTACTATTCTGCTTGCAAAAGAAATCGCCTTGACTTGATACAAAAATGTAACAATACCATTGATCAGCCTGGTCAAATGGTGGATTTAAAACAGAAGAGTTCATCCGTTTACGTTGACGGAGCATTAAATGTTATGAACAGATCTGTGAAAGAAAGCATCCTTACCCATCCGATTGACTATGTGATTGAAAGCAAGTGGGATGGAATGATATTGCCTTTGACCGAGGATTTGTGTGCATCGAATTTTTCCTTTTGCTCCTTTTTATACCATGGGTCTTTGCAATATTTTGTCAATTACGATGAAATGCTAAAGAGTGTGAAAGTGGGGAAGGGTAGTAGTGGCTTGGAGATAACCCTTAGAGTTCCCCAACGGAATCCGGTTTCTTTTGGGGTTCGAAACGATATGGAGGGGTTCGTGCTTGAATTTGTCCCTCCTCGGTACATTTCGGGAGCCAAGCGGTAAGTACAATGTTGTAAGTAGAGACGACCAAAATATGCGTTATCCATTTTATGTCCTATAATATTTTCATTTGCATATTAAGTATTTTTGATATTTTTGCATTCTTCTATATACGTCTTGACTAAGGAAAAAGCCTAAAAGAAATTCCGACAAATATGTGGCTTCAAGATGAAAATAATCACAATAATCTGGCTCTGATGTAGCTTTTCTAAGAGTCAAGCTCTGAGATACAGAAAGTGGCGGGTTGAATCCAAAGAGGCGAGTAAGGCAAGGTGTTCAAAGAGGAAGGAAGCAAACAAAATAATTTAGGGCGTCTGTTCTCCCTTTTTTCTCCAGGCTTTTTTGTGCAATCCATGGCGTTTTGGGGACACAAACCCGACTCGGTTCAATGCAAACAGAAGCTGTCTTATTTCTTCATGTTTCGACTGCTTATTGGGGATAGACTCCGTGC
>NC_081450.1:3805695-3808538 GCF_007210705.1 Tigriopus californicus | reverse complement strand
GCTACCATGATCGTTTTCCGCGGAATTCCTGATTGAATAATTCAAGGCGACTATACTGATTTGGTATGTGTGCGGATTTCAAAAAACAGAATCACGTCGGGGTCACCACTTTGGTGGTTTCCAATCTCTGACTATTTATTCATCAGCTTTCATTCGGGGTGACCATCAATGAATCACCACAAACCACGATAAATTCAATATTGGCTAATAAACTTGTTTTATAGCATAAAATAGAAAACGCATACTTTGGCCGTCTCTACTAATCACCATCTGAAAGGTCAAGATCTCAAGGGTTGTTATTGTTTGCTGGTCTTTTATAACAATAGAAAAATCCTGATAGAAAAATCTAAAAGTGGGTACCTTTTTATGATGTGCTGGACCACACAGAGCCAATTCATGGTAAAGAAAAAACATTATTCTAAATCAAAGTAAGTTTGTAGTAACACCGACAATAAATTAACTTTAAACGAACTGCATATGTAACCCAACATACAGATGCCATTGCAACAAATTATATGTCTTTCAGCATCTTCATTAAACCTGGGACCTTTGTTTCCATCGGACTGAATCAAGTTCAGCACAAGAAATTGCCATTTCCGTTTGAAAGCAATTGTATTCGCCATTGGAACGAAACCTTCTTTGGAAATATGACCCAGATCAATAGGGCAAAGATGAAAGAACGTGTAATCCGATATCACCCTGAATCTTGTCGAGCCCTCTGTCGCATGGAGGCAATCGTGGACAAATGTGGTTGCATCTGGACCAACATCGACCCTGCGCATTTCTCTGATCTATACAAGGTTTCATGCTAATATATCTAAACAAAGTGGGGTCAAATATGGGGTGTTAAAACTGGAAAGATAGGATATTTGCACTGTGGTCATTTACGCACTGTCTAAGTACGATCCAGATCTCACATATCATTAGTAGGGGTCGGAAACATGTATTTACAGTATGTCTGGAATGTCCGCGGAATGTTTTTTAGATCAATTTTGTGACATTTAATAGACCCCTTTTTCGCCGTTTGCTTTGCACATTAGGTTGCTTAGTTGTCCGCTTTAATTTGCATGGTCTTGGTCAGCTGTAGCTATTTTCATTCAAAAGAAAAGCAAGAATGGAAGAGGTGCGGAAAAAGATTGCCGCGCGCATTGACGCCGGAGATGCTGTAAAGGACATCGCAGAGCGCTTCATGGTCTCCAAGAGCATAGTGTACAAAGTCAAGAGCCTGTATAACGTGTTCAAAGACTTCTCCAATCGACCCAGGAGTGGAAGACCTCGCAAAGCTCGCACTGAAGGCAATATCAAGGCCGTGAATGATGCCATTGATGCCAACCCGAGGAACATTATCCAGAAGCTCGCCAGGGAGCTCAACATTGACAAGACGGCCATCTCCACGATCGTGAGGAAGGACTTGGGCCTCAAGTCGAGGGCCTGCACCAAAGTTCAAGGTCTCACAGCTCTGCAGAGGCAGAAGAGGCTGGACAGGTGCAAGAAGCTCCTTAAAAAGTGCAAAAGACGCACTGATCGGGTTCTCATCTTCTCTGATGAGAAGATATTTACTGTAGACGCCATCAGCAACAGCAGGGCGACCCGTTACATCGCCAAGAGGCCTGAGGACGTAGATCCAGGAATTGAGTATGTGGACGACTAAGCACCCGGCCAGTGCCATGATGCTGGGAGTTGTCGGTTCAGATGGGAAAGCCTTTCCCCATACTGGATCGAAGGCATTATGGACACTTCCAAGTACAAGAACTTGCTCGCCTATAAGATCTTCCCAGCATTGAACAGGACCTATGGCATCGGGAAGTGGACCTGGACCCAAGATGGGGCACCTGCCCATACCTCCAAGGCCACCCAGGCCTACATCAGCAAAATGCTATGGTCCAAAGGATTCTGGTCCAAGGAACTTTGGCCTCCCAACTCCCCAAACCTGAACCCTTTGGACTACTGGATGTGGAGCGCCGTGGAGAAGAAGGCCTGTGCTGCTTACCATAGCAATGTTGATTCCCTGAAGTCTTCAGTAAACAAGGAGTGGGCCAACGTGGACACCAACCTGCTGAAGTCCGTCTGCAGCAGGTTCAGGTCCAGACTCGAGCGCTGCATTGCTGTTGAGGGGGGCATATTTGAAAAAAACTAGTCTAAATATGTGTATCGAGATATGTTAATAAAGAAAATTTTCAGAATATATAGTTCAACTCATTTTATAAGCATTTTCATATAAAGTGTAAAATTTTCCGCGGACTTTCCAGACACAATGTAGGTTAAATTAAGTTTTCATTAGCCACACTGAATTAGCTTACTGAATTTGGACCAAAAAATGACCTAGAAGTGAAATCAAGGGCCTTTGTTATGTGAATTCTTTGCATGTCATTTTCCCAAAATTATTGAAGGATGAAAAAAAATATTGATCTAGTTTTTGTGCAATGCTTCCACTTCTAGCAAGTTTCATTATTTTGACCATCTCTTAGGAATGCAAGTTATAGTTGGCACTGATAAGTTACTGAAGTTCTATGATGTATGCCGTAAGCTATCTTTCCACTGAATTTAGAATATCACACACTGATGGTTTTGGCTTAACAAACCATTCATGGTTTCAAGATGCTTCCAATTATGAACCTCACTTTGAAGTTGTAGATATGAGTCTGCTTTGAAATTCAACATTTCGTTGAGTTTAGCTCATCCTAAAGAGCAAAAAGGTGCCTTTTGGACCTTCCTTCGCCCTCCATACTTCAAAATGAAAAGAACTTTACAAAAACTATTTATTGCGTTTTTGCAATTAATATTTGAACGTTTTGCTCATTTCAGTGCATTATTACATTCATATTTGGAGCTCGTTTTTACCA
>NC_081450.1:3801066-3802601 GCF_007210705.1 Tigriopus californicus | reverse complement strand
AATGGTTGATGGTGGGGCCTTGGTGAGTGAGGGCTTCAGGCAGGTCGGATACATAAAGATTGAAAAGAATTGGCGATAGTGGATCCCCCTGCGGAAGGCCAATGGAAGTGAAGTAGCAGGGGGATAGGTCCTCACCAGAACGAATGGAGCATCTGAGTCCCGCATAGATGTTGGCTAGCAGGACACAGATTGAACGCGGGACTCCCCAGAGTTGGAGTTTGAGGAATAACCGCGTTCGGTCCACCCTGTCGAATGCTTTGGAGAAATCTAGTTTTTGTGCAATGCTTCCACTTCTAGTAAGTTTCATTATTTTGGCCATCTCTTAGGAATGCAAGTTATAGTTGGCACTGATAAGTTACTGAAGTTCTATGATGTATGCCGTAAGCTATTTTTCCACTGAATTTAGAATATCACACACTGATGGTTTTGGCTTAACAAACCATTCATGGTTTCAAGATGCTTCCAATTATGAACCTAACTTTGAAGTTGTAGATATGAGTCTGCTTTGAAATTCAACATTTCGTTGAGTTTAGCTCATCCTAAAGAGCAAAAAGTTTATGAAAAATTATAATGAAGCACCTTTTTCTTTGCGTATCAACAAAATATTTAAATAACCAAACAAAACTTTTTTTTTCACCTTTTCGATTTTATTTCAGCATTTTGGAACTTATGTTGGCGGATCTTCACAACCTAAAAACTAACTACTTTTTATAAATATCATGAACTGTTTTCATCCAAAAAGGTGCCTTTTGGACCTTCCTTCGCCCTCCATACTTCAAAATGAAAAGAACTTTACAAAAACTATTTATTGCGTTTTTGCAATTAATATTTGAACTTTTTGCTCATTTCAGTGCATTATTACATTCATATTTGGAGCTCGTTTTTACCACTATCAGTTTTGAATCTTCCTTTACAGGCGCCCAAATGCAAAACATACTGGCATTCAGTGTTGGATTGCATAAAAAAGAATGATTTGACCATTCGCGAGAGCAAAGATTTTTGCAACTGTCATGATGCTTGTGAATTGATCTCCTATGATGTCACTCATTCATCCTCGGATTGGCGCCACACGGAACAGTGGGAGCATGTGGCAAAGGATTTTTGGATATTACCAAAAAATGATACTGCACCAGCCAATAGAATGGACCAATTATTTATGGAGAAAGACATACTTGGGCAGTTCGCAAAAGTCAGCATTTTCTTTGAGTGCAATCAGAGAACTGTTATTGAGCAAAGCGCCAAATTTGAATCTTTCTGGGCCTTTTTCATCACATGGGGTGGAGCTATGTCGATATATTTGGGTACCTCAATCCTTACGCTGATTGGTCTGATTCTATCTCTCTGCGAGAAGCTCATTCCAATGAAATCTGGAAGTTAACTAGAAAATAAAAGCTCTGTTTTTATTTCAAGTATTGTAAACCCAGTTCAGTCCCGTCTTTTGTTGAGAGCAGTCGCAACATTTTGTTGTTCCTGATCTTTTCAAACGGCCGGTCTGAGTGTGTTGTGTTGTGTAAGTGGTCGCGTGGCTGCTTAAG
>NC_081450.1:3792011-3800198 GCF_007210705.1 Tigriopus californicus | reverse complement strand
GCTTTAATAGCTTGGGTTGGTCACACCCAGCCACTACTTGACTGTGGGATGAACCAGTCAAGTGTAGGCAAAAGGGACACAGGCACTGACACTCTTGATTTGATTCAAACGCCCCTTGTAGTCAAAGAGGTAATAGAGGTCAAAGAGAGCATAGTAGAGAATGCTATCGAAATTTGGATGTCTATAAACGACAGAGATGCAAAAAGGCAAGGAAAGGGTGTAAACTGTGGGATGAACCAGTCAAGTGTAGGCAAAAGGGACACAGGCACTGACACTCTTGATTTGATTCAAACGCACCTTGTAGTCAAAGAGGTAATAGAGGTCAAAGAGAGCATAGTAGACAATGCTATCGAAATTTGCGATGTTTATGAACGACAGAGATGCAAAAAGGCAAGGAAAGGGTGTAAACTGGCTCACCCAGAATGGTGTCCCAAACTTAGAGAGTTTGGCCTTCTCAAATTCAATGAGAAGGGCTGTCCCAAGCAAGGGTGTAGCTTTTTCCACCCATTTATGTGCATGAGATCTTTGAGGCACAAGGTATGCCTCAATTTCAAATGCACAAAGGCCCATCTCAAGGGCACTAGGAGGAAGAGACAGCAGTTGTCTCAACCTCATTGTCAAGTCTCTCAACAGACTTACCCCACCCCTTTCCTCTCTCCTTCCCTATTTCCCTCCCCTTGTTCCCCTCCCTCTCCTACAACCTCACCCTCAATTCCTTTAATCTCTCTTCTGCCCAAACTTTGTAGCCCTAAGCCCCCCTTTGGTCGCCATGAGCCCCACGCATCTTTTTGATCGTATGTTCAGGTGGCGGCCAGAGTTCCTTCTCCCTCTTCTCCCCTTTTACCCTCTCCTCAAAGGGTCTCTTATCCTCCACCTAAGGTTAGGTTTGTCCAAAAACATGATTTTTTAAGGTTAGAGAGCCTAGTCAAAGGTTTGATAGCTCTAGTCCATCGAAGGGCTATCTGCCCATAAAAGGGCTTTATTAGAATGTGCATTGTCTTTTTTCCCAAAAAGACAGCAAAAAGATCAAGGTTCTTGAGGAACTAGCTTTAGATAGGCAGGTCTCGTTCATTTCCATGACAGAAACCTGGCTTCGACCAGGAGTCTTAGATGAAGAGCTGGCCATGGTTGGTTTCAATTTAGTTCGATGTGATAGAGTACGCCCTGACAATCCCATTTTTCCGCATGGGGGCGTATGTCTATATGTTAGAAATGACCTGCACACTAGTCATGTAAAAATGTCTAATGGAGAAGTAGAGGTCTTAGTTTGTCATCTTCAAGGTCTTGATCTGTCCATTGTGACAATATATAGGCCCCCCTCTTGTTCAGTAAGCTCGTTCTTGTCAGCTCTCAAATTCATAGGAAATGAGTTGGACCAGTCAGTTTGCTCAAAGGTTTTCTTTGTAGGGGACTTCAATTTTCCGGCTAGCGTTGTAGAGTGGAAGGCTAGTCCAGATGGGTATATTCCCATTTCGAAATCGACGTCTCAGTCGTTCGAAAAGCCGGAGGAATTTGCGATCTTGCGCAATCTCTCTCAGCATGTTGGTGTAGCCACCAGAGTGAATAGCGTTCTTGACTTGTTTTTTACCAATGACCCTGATCTGGTCCAGTATGTCCATGTGACACCTAGTAATCTGTCAGATCATCATGTTCTCGAGATAGGGTCGACCATTACTCAAAAGCCGGCGTGCTCTAGAGTAAGACCAGCCAAAAAGGTTGATCTGGCTAAGTTCAAATTCGAAGATGAACATTGGCCGTTGATTATAGAAAGGTTAGGGGAGCTTGATCCCATTTCAATGCTGAAAAAGGAATCGTCCATAGATGTAGCCTTAGACAAAATGATTCTAGTTTGTGAGGACGTCTGTTCCATTCTAGCAATCTCTGAATGTGTTACGCAAGGCGGGGCAGAGTCTAAAATTCCGAAGTATAGGAAGCAATTGTTTAAAAGGAGTTGCAAATTGTCAAAAAGGCTCCAGAGCACTTTGAATCCAGTAGTTGTGGCTAGCCTTCAAAAGACAGTTGGGTTTAATCCAGGGTAGAATTAAGGCCTCCATTGAGAACGATCAGTTGAAAAAAGGAAAGTAGAGTTGTTCAAGAGGTGAGGTCGAATCTGAAGGCGTTTTTCTCTTATGCAAACTCATGAAAGATCAAATACCCTGTAGGGCCTTTTGAGGTCAATAGGGAAGCCATAGACAATGTAGAGACTATGGCCAACATACTTGGAGATCAGTTCTCTAGTGTGTTTTCAACTCGACTGAGTTTAGGAGCAACAGTCCATTGCTCTATTGATGGGTTTGTTGGGAGTGGCAAGGCTTGTCAAGCTGAGCATTTAGATGATCTTGCAGTCACAGATCAGGATGCTTTAGAGGCCATCAGGGACTTGAGACTCTCGAGCTCCCCTGGCCCTGATGGAGTGACATCTCAAATTTTCTGATGAGATGCTCACAGGTTCTTGCTCCTGTTTTCTCGTACTTGATGCGTTGCATCTTGGACCAGGGCAAGTTCCCCTCTTCTCTGAAGGTAGCTCATGTTGTTCCAATTTTCAAAGGGGAGATAAGTCACTTCCCAGCAACTATAGGCCGATTTCTCTCACTTCGAATATTGGGAAGGTGTTTGAGAAGATCATGAAGTTCAAACTTGTTGAATTTCTTGATATCCACAAGTCCTTCCCCCGAGCCAGCATGGGTTCCGAGCACATTTTAGCACGGTTACCCAACTGATTAAGAGAGCAGGTTATTGAGGGACTGGAGAGCCATGAATCAGTCGATGTAGTTTATCTCAACTTTGCCAAGGCCTTTGACAAGGTAGATCATGGCCTTTTAGTTCACAGGCTCCATGAGATTGGGATCCAAGGCAAGGTTCTCAATTGGCTAAGAAGTTTCATTTTGTGGTAGGAAACAATTAGTTAAGGTTGAGGGATCCTTTAGTGACATACATGATGAGTTGGGTGTCCCTCAGGGCTCCATTTTGGGTCCTCTCCTTTTCATTATCTCATTGCTCCGCTTCAGAAGCTTGGTAGTAGTAATGTCAGTATCTCTCTTATGCTGATGATACAAAATTGGTAGTTGGTAGGAATGGTCAGGATTCCGGTTTTCTGGCAGAGGTCCTAGACCAAATTTATTCCTGGGTTGCTGCGAGTAACATGGCCTTGATTGGAAAACTGTGAAAGTTGGTAAGGCTTTTCAAACATGTGGTTGGATATATCGCACATTAAGTCCAGAGATAGTATCAAGATGCTAACTCTGTACAAGTCGATTGTTCAGCCGGATCTTGAATATGCCTCTCCTATTTGGGCTCCAATTAGTTCAGCAGGTTTGCAAAAGGTCGAACAAGTCCAAAGATGTTTTACTAGGAACATTGAGGAAATGAGAGAGCTCTCGTACTGGGAGAGGTTAGAAAGGTTGGATTGTACAGTATACAGAGAAGGTTCAAAAGGTATCTGATATTGTACGTTTTCAAAAGTATTCATGAGCTTTGCCCCAACCCAGGATTTAGGGTCAACTGTAGTGACCGTAGAGGCTTAATGTGCGTTTTGAGAGCACCTTCAAGCCCTCGAGAATCCAAGCTAGTTAAAACAATGAAGTCCAACTCTCTTCTTTCTCGGGCTCCTTCATAGTTCAATTTGCTGCCCTCAAATATTCGTAGGTTTATGTAGGGTTGATCCAGTAGCAGGATTTAAGTCAGACTTGGACAAGTTTTTGACTAAAATTCCGGATCAACCTTATATTCAAGGATTAGCCAGATCAGCCAACTCCAATTCGTTGGTCGATCAAATAATATATTTTTAAATAAAAGTCAAGTAAAAATAAATAATCTTCTCGTCTTGAACTGCTGGGATTCCAATCCCGGTAGCGGTAAGGAAGTCCGCACAAAAAAAAGCACTCCAAATGCTCAAGACCAGGAAATACCAATACAATTGCTCTACTAAGACGCTTCTTTCTTTCAGTTTTTTTCGGGGGTATTGTTACAACTCGCTTTCTCTTATTGATTGTTGATCCAATTGGCTTGGTGATGGTAACCAGGGCTATTTGAGGCAAATACATGTTTTTTTACTTTTTCCTGTCTTTTTGTATTATTTGCAAATTTGGGTCAAAAGAAATTACGAAAATTAAGAAAATTGGGTCGATTAGAAATTACACCGTACACGATGATTAGCAGAATAGAGTGTTAATAATGAAACTACTTGCCCCTTTATCAATGATCCGATGCGTTTGTTTAAAGCAATTTTTAAATCCCTCAGAATTTCTTTGATGATTCTGCTTTAAAGAATAACGAGAGCAAAAAATATTTCCTTATTTTGCTGAGCGCAATTTTGGATCTCTCATAACTTTATTGGTGATTTTGCTTAAAAAAGCAACGCTGGTGAAAGAAATTAAGATTTTTCATTGCATATTTTACTCTTTTTATTTAATTTTCAAATGCACTTTTTGCCAACATCTATTGCATTGTTTGAATAGTCCTGATGTTAACTCAAAGAAAACTGGGCAACATTGTTTAGAAATAGTGTTTCGTCCACATATGGCTAATCAAATGTTTGAATTTATTTCACGAATACATTGGAGGGCGCACAAGTCTCTATAGTTGTCAAGTTGATACAAAAAGCTCAGAATTCTTAATTTGTCACAACTCTTGAACTGCGAAGATTAGTTGGGAACTTACATGGGCGAACATTATGCATGTAGATATAATATATAAACAAGCCTTGTTATGTGTTCAACTCAATACGTAGGTAATTATGCATACTAAATGCAAGGAAAGTGACCGTTCAACCACATTAGTTTTAGAAAACTGAAGTTGCAAGCGCCTTGTGCTTTGTTAACTTTGCTCATGATGTGCCACTTCTTCATGAGTACTAAACTGAGCTTATGGAAAAACGACAGTTATAGGGCATGTGAAGCAAAGGAAATTCAAGAAAAATGTAGTGTGGCAACACTGTCTTATTTCTTCCTCACAAAATGCTGAAAATCAAACATTGTAGCCAGCTCGCACTTGCTCTTAAATCTAATTCAATTTGTAACTATTGAGTGAGTTGTGCTACAAAATTCAAAAGTGTGCCATTTTTGTACAGTTCTGTCATTGTAAAACTTAAACTCTTGGTTCAATATCAAATACTGTTCCCTTCAATAAGCCAGGAAACTGAATCAAATGACAAATTCAGTCTATGCCGGGAACAGGTTGGCTTCAATGTTTGTCTTCTACAAAATGCTCAACAATAGGATTGCCATACTACATTGTGCTTGAATTTCTTTCACTTAACATGCTACATACAAGTAGAATTATTTGTCGCTTTGGTCCAACAAAATAAGAAGCCATAAGTATTGAGTACTTGTCGCTAAATGCACCATTCACTTAAGCGTGCACCTCCTAAGGTTAAATGCCCCTTGGAGTTCTCTGAAATCGTGAAATATACATGAGAGACAAAGTTGACGTCAATGATGGACAAGCCTATCCAAGCTATTTTGGTTTTACTCGGTCGTTCGTCAATCATTTCGTGATATTCCTGCCTAAAATAGCGTGACTTGTGGCATTTTGCAAGGGAGTTTTCATGCTCCGTTTATTCTGACGAATAGTTCAAGGGCGCTTTTGTTAGGCCTTGGCTCTAAAAATCGACATTACGTGCTCGTAATGTGTGAAGTCAGTCCTATTTAAGGACCCATCCTATGGGTGGCGTTTAGCCAAGCTATGGAAGGTTCCTTTGCTTGCTGTTACTAGTGGCAGTGATGCTAATTTGAGTCTTCAATCAAGTTCTTGAGAAACTGACCTTTTGTCACGGTACTATCAATTGAGGAGCGGTCAGCTTAGTTAAAACTAATTTGAATCGTCAAAATTGCATAACTGACACCGGCAGGCAGTTTTGTTGACTGGTATGGGAGCTTGCCTAAACCATAGAAGAAGTAAGAAAGGAGAAGAAGTAAATTAGCTTCCCCTATGCCCAAACGTCCGAATTTCTTATTTTGGTGACCTGACTCATGGAGTACGTCAGTACTGGAGCGGAAAGCTCGAACGAAGTTTGAACGTCTTCTAGCGAGGTTTTGTAAAGCTGTGCGTTACCTCCCCATAAAGGGCCGTATTCTCAATTCGCACTTGAAGTAGCACTTTAAGTTCAGTCTCAATCACCAAAGTTGGACTTGATGAAGATTAGTATTGAAGCCATATTCTCAAAGAATTTCAAGTTGTGATTGGCCGAGCCGAACTTGATGCATGCATTTTGACTAAGGCAGGAAAAAAATTCTTCATTTTCATACAGGATGGCCAATTTCAGGTACAAGCATCAACTTGAAAAAAAGGTCACAAATCATTTTGAGCCTTGTTTTGTTGTCTTCTTGTATGTCAACTTGAATCGTGTTAGAGTTCCCAGTAAGTTCAATTTCATGTTCAAGCCAATTTTCATCCAATATTTGAGCTTCTTATGACGTCATTCCAAAATCACAACACTAGTGCCTCCTGAAGATCCTCCCCCATTGTTCAAAGAATTGCAAAGATGGATACCGAATGGCTCGCCCATTTCACTCGGCCTCTTGCCGGCCTCTTGCCGGCCTTCAGCAGGCCCTTAGTTTGGTTCTGACATCAAGATTGTGCTCACTTAAATTTTCAAACATCGTTTTGGTGGCAAACAATGGGAGGCTTATCAATTGGCTTAAGGCTAAAATTAGCTCTCTGGCAGCACAGCGCTACTGCATGTGTTCAATAGTTCTTCCTAATGAAAGCTTGGATTCAAGGTCAAACAAATCCAAATCATTGTCAGACATGGCCAAAGTAACCCAGAATTTCTTTCCACCCAATATTTCTCCAACATTTCTCCTAAACATCACCAAAACTTTTCAGCGTCAACGAAAATTCCCGGTTTAGTTTCTTATGGTTAGAATTTGTGAAGAAGTGTTTTTGCGCCCCAATGGTCAAAATAATTTAGAATTTAATTTAACCTGAAATTTCGAAATGCTTTCACATCCCGTTCAACAAAGAGCTGGGTAACAACCAAATTGTTGATTGCAATAGACCATTTTCATTGTCATGCATAATATTTCCTCGGCTTGTCCTTCGGTTAAAGGCAGGTAATCATGGACTTTAGGTGACCTAAAAAGTGAGGGCGCTCGCCTGTACAACAAAGTAGGAGGAGAGCACTACTTTTGGCTCTTGCTTGCCTACCTTTGGCAGCTCATATGCGTGGCTATAAGTGTCAGCCTTTTATGTTCTCCCTGGTTTGTCAGGGTGGTCAAAATTTTAGTAATTTATGTTTATAAGAGATTGACTTTTATTCATGATGGATATATTTCAGATATGTCTGAAGTGAACGTTGAAAGGCATCCTATTCCTTTGAAGTTCATCCTCACTCTATTTTTTTGTATATGGGAAGCCAAAAGTTAAGAAGTTGTTCTGAATTGTCTCTTCAGCTCTTTCATGCACATCTAAATACTTCCAAAATTTTGATTCCTCTTCTACAGACAAGGACATTTTAGCGCCAATCACTTTAGACCTGGCACTAAAACATCACGTTCACTGCTTATTGAACCGCTTTTTGCCCTCCTGCAATAAAAATTTGCTTGGTGGGTATGCCTCCAACTTTGTCAACCCTAGGGCATATTGAAATGCTGGTGAATCCCTGAAAGGCAAACCCTATGCGGGGTTTCATCTCATCCTTGCCTCATGTCTTACTCTTAGCATGCCCTAATGCCACTAGAGCACATAAACCAATAGGCGTCTGCACTCTTCAGGTCCCCTAAAATCCATGATTACCTAAAGGCAAAGGTTGTCAAACTTAGGGCTCTCTAGTAGAAGAGTACAAGCATGAAAAGCAATCCCTGACGGGGGAAGCCTCCAAGATCCAAGAGGCCAAAACTTATAAGCATGGAAAAAAAATTGCAACCAGTTTAAGTGACAATGCGTGCTCTAATCCTGCCGACGATTTTTTTTTTCAAAAGGAGAGCCAATGTCATGTAGATTCTTGCTCGAGTGGTTTTTTTCTTACTTTTTTGTTTGAATTTGGAGTAATTGTTGAAGTAAATCACCCAACTTCAAACATGAATTTCAAGTGAGGCCATTTTGGATTGGTCAAGATTGGCCTGATTGGTCAAGTCAGTGTAAATACTTAGCACTGAGTTTTTGAGAAAATTCCCCAATCATGGTTTACGTGTATTTTATGATATTGACTGTGCTAGCTACTTTTATCTTATGTCAACACCAAGCTGA
>NC_081450.1:3768839-3790882 GCF_007210705.1 Tigriopus californicus | reverse complement strand
ATTTTTGTTTGATAAATGATCATTCAATGAAAGAAGCGGCAATCTCTTGTAAAATCTAGCTTAGGGGCAATTTGGAGTTTTCTTGCATTCGGGCCATCATCAAGTGTACAGTACATAAGGGATTTGCCGACATTAGCTTGAGATTTATGTACTGGTCTGAAGGTTTTTTTCCTTCTAGCCCAGGGTATGATGCAAAAAGGGTTCTAATTGTGATTGATTCTGAAACGGCTACAAAAATGTCGTGTTGTAGTAACATTTTTGGACAAAATTATTGACCAAATCATGTGAAACTTTAACCTCGAAAATGACGATTTTCGATCAGTTTGAATTTCCCGCCCTTTTACTTTGACAGGGATTGCTCCGATTGCTCCTTCGACTTTGCTTACCAGCACTTTCAACCAATGACAGACCTTGTTTACATTTTGCTGGCTTTTTGTGACATAAGGGCGCTGAATCCCAATTCCGACACTTCAACGGCAGTTGAAGTTGGGTGATATGCGTAGGCTTTCCGTCGCTACATGCAAACATTTCTTGAATTACTCCAAATTCAAAAGAAAAATCAAAACAAAACCGTCCAATCAAGACTATAAATGACATTTCCGCTCCTTTTGAAAAATTCGTCGTCAGGATTAGAGCTCGCATTGTCACCTAAAATTGGTTCCGATTATTTTCCATTGTTATGAAATTTGCCTTCTTGGATTTTGGAGGCAGCGCCCGTCAGAGGTCGCTATTCATAGTACTTTTCTACTAGAGAGCCCTGATAAGGAGGGTCAAAGTTTGTTATTCTTGCTCTCTAGCGGCTCAACAGCGCAAACCAGCAGATAATGGCCCTGTCTTTTGAGCAACTCTGTTCAATTTGCTTCAATCATTTCAATCTACTTCTCTTTTGCAATCGCGTTTTCTGTTTTGCAATTTAATGGGTAGCACGCAATTCAAGCTCTCCGTCTTTAGTTCTTGTGAGTCTCCAATATTGCTTCTATAAGCAGGATAAGTTAAAATATTAATAAATGCTCCATTGGATGAAGGTCCAAAACAATTCATTGATTGACAGTAATGGACAACGACGATAAACAACGATCGTCATCCTTGGTGATTGATGAGAGTTGGTCATAATTTACTTGCTGCTCTCATGTCTGTGCATGAGGAAATTCCATGTTCTTAAAAAAATCCTGAATTCTGTGGGATGGCGATATATTGCATACCATGTCAACACTCATTTCATGCCCGACGCAGCAACTTAATGCCTTGTATTTACAACTCCTTTTTCATAAGCTTTTCTATGTAATGGAATAACGCCCTCTTGTTTGGCTTTGACATGAGAATTCTACAATACGAGCTCGCAATTAGGAAAGTCAGCCTCGTATGAACGCCCTTGATATGCGTTATTTGTTGTAAGAAAGTCAATTACTGTTGAGTTTAGTATTATACATGGAGCAGATAGTGCAATCGTTGAGTGGCCTTCCTGGGTTTTCTAACTCAATCCGGACCACTGGAATCCGTTCCAAGATTTGGCTCATGTTGGGCATCATTGGATTGATTCTCACATTTATTCGGATAATCGCTGTCACGAAGGAATTTCTTCAAGGCCCCGTCTTGACCCAGGTTCGAAGGCACATGGGCTTAAAGTCTGGCTTAGGCTGAAGTTGATAAATAAACAAAAAGTAACACTTGGTTTCAGGTGGATTTGAGGACCGCTTCAGAGTCCAGTTCATTTCCAGCAGTTACTATTTGCACTCTCAACCAAGTTAGTTGTGCCAAAGCCTTTCAAATAAATGAGCTATTGGAAGAAGCTATGAAAAATAAGAATAGCCTGAACCAAGAACAAATTCGAGAGAACTTACCAAAAACCTGTCGGTTATTTGAAATGGCCGGATGTTCAACCAATTGTTCTGATGGAGGGCAGTTTCTAAATACCTCTTTTGAAGATCTTTATAACTCGTTGCAACGCGAAACTAAGATTGCCATTGGCGAATCATTGGAAACTACCATGTTAGAATTCAAATACTCCAATGCAGTTCAAAACTCCAGTTCTTGGACCATCTACTATTTGCCAATGACTGGGATTTGCTTCCACTTCAACTATATGGGTTTGGTCAAGGAAGCAGGAGTGGGAGAAGAAAATGGAATGGAATTGCTCATTCGGCTAAATTCGGACCCCAATCTACGAGAAGGAATACAAGATGGTAAACACGGATTGACCTTGACCATTCAAAGCCCTTTGGCGTTTCCTGCTCTAACGTGAGTAATCCATCATAAATGTCATGACCGGGATGGCCCCACAAATGTTTTAATAACTCAACAAAATGTTATTAACTGTTGTAACTAACTAGGGGTGCAGGTTTACGAATGGATTTCTAGACACTGGATGTCGGACGGACGACCACTCGGCTGGTAAAACAGTACAATGCATGATGCCCTGGGAATTGATCGCAAACCGATTTATTGTACTGCTTAACCAACCAAGTGTCTAGAAATCTATTGTTTAGGCCAATGAAATCGGCCTTAAAGCAAGCACGAAAATGTCAAAAAGATTGGCAAATGAATTAGCATATCGAATAAAAGAGTCCCTCTTTGCCTTGATTATTTTATGAACATAACTGCATCAAATCTTAGATTACAATCAAAATATTTGAAAACACTAGTAGGAGGTACTTGGGACCCTGAATCAAAGACGTACAAGGTTTGCTAATGGTACTGTTGTGCTCAAATTGGCCATTTCCTTGTTTGTTTGATTATTTGATTGAAATTTTAAGGTATTTGCTGGTTTGCAAATATTTGATCTAGAGTGCCTGACTAGCCCTCTAATTTGATCCATATTCAAATAAGTTCAGTGCTGCTAAACCGACTTGACTTCAACAGCAAGCTAGTTATGCTGATACTTAATCATTTTGTAGTCCTTTAATTCTTACAAACTATTTACTTGCATTCAAAACTTTGGTTTGGAGTCTTAGTGAACTTATGAAAAGGTGGACCGGGACAGAAGAGCTATTTTCAATCTGTGACTCACTAAACAGAGTACAGGACAAACTCTTATGCCAAGCCTTACTTTTGGGATGAACTTTACAACCCTGAAATATTCTTAGGTCTGTTTTGCTCCATCTGATTAGTCAGTTCACATGAATAATTGCGGGAATCTTGCACATCTACTTGAATCAGTACTTCGGAAAAGTGCGTAATCGAACATCCAGTTTCTGTCAATTTTGTAATGACTCAGTTTCATCCATTTTGTTGTCCAATGTCTCGCTATGTCCCTCAAGAGCTCAAAATCTGAAATAATGCCACTCAAAACGCACTTAAGGGGTAATTTTGAAAATGTGATTTACAATCATCATGAGCATATTTAGTTACGCACTCACTTGAATTCTGAGGACAATACACACAAAAAACAAGTTTTTGGATTTGATCGCTTCTTGAAGACTTTCTTGTAACTGATTAAAAAACCTTCTTTGAAGCTTCATTGATTTGAGTGAAAGTTTCATTTATTGCTCAATTAAGTAGCCTATGTAGGGTTCTGAAATGAATTTTCATGAATCTGCTTTTTGAGCGTTTTAAATATGGTTGTTTAACGTTTTGAGTGAATTTGAAATTTTGAAAGAAAAAGAAAAATGATGTTTGATTTTTGTGAAATAGAAAATCAATAACTGGGGCATTGTGGGGCTAAAAACGGTGAAATTTGGTCCATTAAATCCCAAGTAACAAAGTAGCGATGTAATAGATTATATCATAATTTATAATCAAGTGTTAACTAAGTATGGTCCCAATTTTAATGAATAAGGTTTTGAAAATTTCAGTACTTATTATGCTTTTAGGCTTGTAAGCTTATTAAATGGGCTAGAAATACATGAAGCAACAAAATCAAAATTGTTCCCTATGGCTTTCTGAGGTAGAATAATACCACGATGAGTCTGGGCATATCCCTGGAAACTTGATGGGGCCTTGTAAACACCGCGTCACGATGCAATACCAATTTGATATGTATCAAGTACACAGTTCTTTTTATTTACTATTGGACTTTATATTTATGCCAATGAAACTGACCAATTTAAGCCAAATTGTTTCAGTACAAGTATTTGAACTTATCGCCGGCGAACTTTGTGGCAACCCTGGGGTTAAATCTGCTGTGATATCACATTTAAGTCACCTATTTTATCATTCCGACCAATGTATTCTGCCACTTACCGGTTTTTGTATGCAATGTTTTTACACATATTGTTATATACTTTGCGAGTTGACATGACCAAGAGCCGCAATTGAGATTAATTTTAGTTTGATTGTAAAAATTAATTCTAAAAAATCTCTTATCCATGGACTGTTGGTGGAAACAAGCAATTGCTTACTCAGAACTTGAAGTATTATACGCACACCAAAAAATATTTTGTAAAGAAAAAACATTTCCCACCACCAGGGCAGGTGCTGGCAAAACCTGAACTTTTGTAATGTTACTGAAGCAAATCCATCATTTACGGCTCTTCATTGTACGTATGTATAATGCACATACTATATCCACAGGCTCAACCGAATCGATTTGGAACCGGGTATGGCTCATCGCATTCCAATGAGTCGTGGTTCCTGGACATTTTTAAGAAACTGTATATCAAATTGGAATGATGCTGCTATTCAAGCGTTTAAGAACGAGAAGTTCATGAAGGCATACGGTAATTTACATTATGATCAAAGTGTTTGCAACCACTATTGTCAAGTGGAGGCCATATACAACAAGTGTGGATGCATTTCAACATCTCATGAGATACCTGAGGCTCGTAGGTATGTGTTTGTTGAGGCAAATGGAACAATTAGCCGGGTAAGTGAAATCTTTATTCGGCTTCCTTCCATCCAGGACACTTGTGGCTTTCTACATATCTGTCGCTCTCAATTTATGACAATTGCTGAATATGCATTTTCTTGAATGTTGGACTTAAACCGAGAATGTGTTCTTTCTTCACTTGAGAGAGGGCTGTATCATCTGTGAATATGTGACATTAAGTAATTAGATCATATTTCCAGCACTCATGTGTTTCTCCATTAAATTTGAAATTGCGTCGAGATTTGAATTTTCTCAAGTATTCTTTTTCGTTACATGAATATCATAACGAATCTGCATTGACTGTCTTGATCTTTGATCAAAATATTGGAGAATTCTTTAGAGATTCTTACAACATTTCCAGTCTTGCCTCTCCAAAGATGAAGAATGCACTTCGGCCTCAATTGTGGCTGATCCCGAAATTACTTGTGGATGCAAGTTGAGTTGCTTCGAGGAGACTTTTGATATGTTGCCCTCGCAAGGTAAATGGCCCGGAGATTCATCCTGGAAGCGGATTGCCAAGCAATTTGGAATCCCTAGGCCGATTGTCAATGTCACGGATATGACGAGCTTTGAGGATGTTAATATTGAGAAATATTCGGACTTTCTGTGGCGGAAGAAAGTGGACAGATCAGTCATGAAGATACGGATCTTTTTGCGGACCAGGGAGAGTCTCGAGTTCAAGGAGAAAAAGAAATTTGAAACACATTGGGAGGTTCTGGCCAAGATGGGAGGATCCATGTCTGTGTTCATGGGATTATGTTTTGTGGCCATTATTGAAGTGATTGGAACCTATGTCGTTGGCTTTTGGTCGATTATATCATGTCAAATATGTAAAAATGATAAATAATAAAGAGGGAGGAACTATTCTTGCATCTTTTACCTAACTATCAGCCCTTTTGTTAATTCATATGTTAAGCTTTTATTTCAGCAGCAAAGTTAGCCTTATTACGATTCATATTCAACAACGAATGGACCAGTTTTGACTAGGATTCCGATCAACCTTATATTCAAGGACTAGCCAGATCCGCCAAGTCTAATTCGTTGGTCGATCAAATGATATAGGAAAATGGAAGTTAAGTAAATAGAATGAATTTTTCGTCTAGTAGCGTTAAGGAAGTCAAAAAAAAGAATAATGGTCCAGTTACACGACACAAATTTTATAGCATAAATTCGACGAAGAAATGATTCACAGCTTACAGACCAACCCTCTTGTTTACACTGCCCTAGCAGTCATCATCAAAGTTTATTTTTGTTCTCGATGAAGCGTTTAGTGTTACTAAAAACAGGCAAGAGAGAAGAGCCGGAGTTGTGAAAGAACTAGTGAAAAATGATTTTGTGTTAGAATGAAGTAATGATTTTAATTAACAGCAATTGCGTTAATAAACAGCAATGTATTGCATTCGTTGTTGCCTTATGGATTTGAATTGTACCGACTAGATGAGTTGGGTTGGCCTTGGATTGGTGGAAATAACGATCCAATACAAATTACCATTTATGAATGTATGAACCTAATTTCAAATCGATTTGAGACCAAAAAAACTCCATTCATGTGATGTTAGATCAATGCAGACGAGTCATTACCTCCCTTCTTTGAACGGTTCCATTTGACGGGAATAGCGCAAAAAATGGATCTCATACCTATTGGTAGTCACTGTTTTCGCTCCTCGCCTATCATGGCGACCAAATTTGGCTTGTTACAATTCTTCTTGATCGATTTATATTTTTCATTTTGATGCTAAAATCCTCATTTTAGTTTTCTAATCGAACTGTATTTTGTTTTTAAGCTGCTGATTGACAAATTTGACCCCAAAGAAAAGAGCCAACTTGCTCTGTTACTCATTGAAATTTTCTCAGTTTGGTCACACTCGATCGTGCTTGGAGCGATTGTTCCGTCGAAGCGACAAAGTCTCTCACAGATCGCAGAGAGTTGGAGCAGGTTCCAAGTCCAAACTGTGAGCCTGTGAGGCTCGAATTGTGCTGTGAGTCGCAGTTTTATCGACATATTGTGTGAAAATCTGTGTCGTGTAACTGGACCATAACTTAAGCAATCGGCACACTTCGCCTTGACACAGAAATCTTTTCCTCTCGTTTTTTGATGATCTTGTCAACGTTGTTCAAACAATACCTGGTCAAACTCGAATTTAAAAACATGATTCATGGTCTCGAAGTTTTGTAATCTTGAAAGCTAGATCGACTTGTATTGAGTAAAATTTCAATAAAGTGTGATTCTGAATTCATCTCTTCCCGACCAAAGCTGGTTAGCGATGTCTGCTGGGCGTAACAACGTACAAAAGTTCTTGACCATGGTCAAGCACATAATGTGCGTTACCAAGAACAAAAACATAATGATAGATTTGTGGTTTTGTTACACGTAGAAATTTAGATGTAAACTACTGGGAGAAACAAACGTCGAAACTAAATTTCAAATGGGTTCAACCTTAAAAAACTAGGAAATTATCCCAGTTTAGCCAATGAAAGCAAACACAGAGGACAGGGAAGCTGGATAAAAAGTTGAAGCTTTGGAGCGTTAACGTGACTGACCAATCGAAATGTGTATTTTTTCTAAAGTTTACAACTTTTTATTTCAAATCTTATTGTTTTAAAATTTCACCATGTTACACAGTTAATGAATATTTCAAGGAACTCAATGAGGTCAAAGATGCGCTTTTCACGCAGTTTCAGCAAAGTCAAAGGAAAAAAAGCAAGTAGCCGTTTACTTCATGAATGCCAATGGTCGCTTCGCTATTGAAGTGATTGGCGGTCAGGAACTCGCAAGTGACCGTTGAGGTCCTCCTATTGAGGGACTCCTCTCCACCCACTAGCTTCTTTTTCGTGTTCTCTACCATGATCTTTCCCACACTCACAATGTTGCAAAAATGTTGTGCAACTTATGTCGATGGATTTTGCCACTGTGAGAAGACTTTTTTTTCGGCTGTACAGACATAGGGAAAGAGAGTTTTTTTTGGTCATTTTATACTCACTAATTCAACCACCTGCTTTGACATTCCTAATCCTTCGAATATGAACGCATTCACATATCATAATTCCCAAAGCCTAGGCGAATGAATATATGATTATTCTATAACGGTGAATTACCAAAGAGTAGCGTTACAAAATAAGTTCTTTTATTCCGACATCAAGCCTTTGCCCCATCAACGGGAGGGGCCCCAACTTTTCTCTGACAAAAGCTCTTTGTATTGACTTCAAAGAACCAAGTTGACATTGCCTTGTTAGAAGCGCTGCTGTGGTGAATGCCTACTAAGGCAGCCTTTATGCAAGAACTTTGTAGAAATAGCTAACACCCACTTACCATTCTTCATATGAATACTAGTCCTTGATTCGTGTAGATATTAAATCAATGGCAGATGTGCAAGGCTTTTCTCAAGCTTCGGGGGCTCATGGGCTCCTAAGAGTGGCATGGCTCTCCCTGGGATTCATTGGTGTCATTCTGACTGTGTATCACACGTTTTCAGTCACCATGTCGTATCTGAAGCACCCGGTCGTAACAAAGGTACAACTTGGAAAATAAAAAATACAAGAAAACATGGTACAAAACTAAATTGAGCTTGGCCTAAAACAATTGCTTCAAGTTCTTGAAGTTTAGTGTCAAATATTAAGGGCTTGAGCAATTCAGGTTCATTCTTATTTCAAAGTTAAAATCAATCAAATCAAAGCACTCACAATCTTTTCAGTTTTCTTTGGTGCCACAAGACGATTTGCTGTTCCCGTTTGTGGCCTTTTCTACCACTAGAGTCGTAAATTGTGAAAAGCTGGAAAAACGCCTGGAAAACAGGAGCGCTCTACCTGAAAAGTCGTTCAGGCCACATTGTTGGCTTTACCATTCCTCCAAGTGCGAAAAAAATCGTTTGGACCTGATCCAAAAATGTAATGCAACGGTCAGAGGTAAAATGGTGGAATGGACCGATGACTCTGAGCCCAACGTTCAACGATCATTGTATGTTATGAAGACATCTTGGAAAGAAGCAATCCTACATCATCCTTTAGATTTTGTGGTTGAGTGCAAGTGGAATGGAAAAATCATCCCTTTGACCGGTACCTCGTGCGACCAATCCTCATTTTGCGTGCGTTATTACCAAGGTTCTTGGCAGTTTTTTGTCAACTACAAAGGAAAGCTAATGAGTTCTAAGTTGGGTGAAGGCGCTGGCTTGGAAATAACTCTGAAAGTCCCGCAAACTAATCCGGCAGGTTTTGGAGTTATCAACGATATGGATGGTTTTATCATTGAATTCGTTCCTCCAAAGTACATCTCTGGAGCAAAGCGGTAGGTCAAACTGCACTTTTTTGCGGACTTCCTTATGGCTCCCTTGAATGGAAACAAAAAGAACAGATACATCTTATTTATCTTTAATTTCATACAATATCTGATCACCAAGGAATCAGGTTAGCCCTTGAATGTAGGGTTGGTTGATAAGGAATTGTAGTCACAAATTTGTCCAAGCCCGACATCAATTCTGCTACCGGATCAACAACTCCTGCTCATTCCCTACGAATAATTGAGGAAAACACATTAGACAATGAAGGAGCCCGAGAAAGAAGAGCATGACTTCATTGTTTTAATTAGCCTGGATTCTCGAGGGCTTGACGGTTGGCTGTGCCATCTGACTCCGTAACAAATGAGCAAAAAACCTCTTTTGGCAGCACAAGGCGCCAAGTAGCCATAATTATTGGATTCTATACAAAACACTTTTGACAACTAGGGCGCAAAATTCTCCGAACACTCTAAATAGCCAGATCCAATGCATAAGTCTAGAATGTATAAATGTAGTCTCAAACTCAGCTCAATGCTCTTCGTGTTGATGAGTTTGTTGAGCTTGGCGAGGCTAGTGAAGTTGAGCACTTAGATGATCTTATAGTCATAGATTAAGATGCTTTAGAGGCCATCAGGGACCTGAGACTCTCGAGCTCTCCTGGCCTTGATGGGGTGACATCTCAGTTTCTGATGAGATGCTCACAGGCTCTTGCTCCTGTTTTCTCTTACTTGATGCGTTGCATCTTGGATCAGGGCAAGTTCCCCTCTTCTCTGAAGGTAGCTCATATTGTTCCAATTTTCAAAGCGGGAGATAAGTCGCTCCCCAATAACTATAGGTCTATTTCTCTCACTTCGAATATTGCGAAGGTGTTTGAGAAGATCATGAAGTCCAAACGTGTTGAATTTCTTGAGGTCAATGAAGTCCTTCCTCTTAGCCAGCACAGGTTCCGAGCACATTTTAGCACGATTACCCAACTGATTGAGCATATAGAGCACGTGATTGAGGGACTAGAAATTCATGAGTCAGTTAATGTAATGTAAGTCGACTTTGACAAGGCTTTTCCTTGGACAAGGTAGATCATGGCCTTTTAGTCAACAGGCTCCATGAGGTTGGGATTCAAGGCAAGGTAGGATGCATTGAATCCAGGTTGGTTAGAATGATAAAGTCCACATATCTTCTTTTTTGGGCTCATTCATTGTCTGATATGCTTTGAGGGCGTAGGGGAAACGAACTAGAGGTATATTATCAGCAGCCTGATGTGATGCGTTATAATAGGATTTTTTAGATTGTTCAGGTAAAATTAGTTGTCACATATCTGTGCTACTAAATTTGATGAAAACTAAAAAGAATTAGAGCTATGGCATATTCGGAGTAAAGGTAAACCAAATATTTTTGTTGTGAAGAGGTATCTGAAAAAGTTATTGGATTGGAATTGAATTTCAATTTGAAAGTATTGGTAAATGGAAGTAATTACATTTCGGAAAAAAGCAAAAATAAATTTTTATCCGCAACGAATGCATTTGTAATTTGAAGTAATTATATTGTAAAATGTAATTGACACAAGGTTGTTGATGTGAAACAAACATTAAAACTTGTTGACAAGTTTTGTGAAGCTTTGATTTAATAGATAGGAACTAGCATAATAAATGGCCAAAGTGTACCGTTGAAAACATTTTGTTTTCTTTTCATACAAAGGATGAAGTACGCTATGTCAGATAACATTGCCAAAATTGGTAGACAAATTGTAAGGCATAGGTCGGGGCATCATATACAATTTGATATATATGACACTAATATCGCAATGATATATCATAATAACTCGCAAAGATGCTTCCAGTGTAACAAGGCGAGAATGCAATGCCTTCCTCCTTGATGCATAACACGGGGTCTTATCAATAAGGTGCTTTTTGTTTCAGGATAGTGGCTCAACCTGGTGCATCAGTGTCAATTGGTTTGCAGGAGGTTCAACACAAGAAATTGCCAGCCCCATTTGAAAGTAGTTGCATTCATTATTGGAACGAAACGTTCTTTGGTGAGGTGACCGAAACCATACGACAAAAAGTCAACCGAAACTTCATCAGTTATCACCAAGAATCTTGCCATGCTATCTGTCGAATCAGGCACTTGGTGGGCAAGTGTAATTGCACATGGACCAAAATCGACCCAAAAGATTTTGCTAACCTCTTTCACGTGAGACTCTATTATAGTACATTTACGTCTGGAAGAGACCCCATTAAGGAATGAACATATTAGGATATGTTTTAGCCCATAAAAGCAACTGAAGGCAGAATTCGACAAAATAGGGAAGAAAAAAGTGTAAATTAGAGCTGCTTGGCAATTATGCAACATGATCATATTTCATTGATACAAACAGACTAGAGTAACAGTTAGGATTCAGTGGCTGTTTTTTCTTTAATTTGACACGTTGCGTGACATGATTACGTATGGTTCTACTCCAAAGCTACAATCGCCCTCTCAACTTTTCTGTTGACTACTGATGGGGATCAAACAAAAAATCACCGGAGGTTGCAACTGGGCTACCAATTTACTTTTTTAATGGCATACGGCATTACTAACGGAATATCGAAAACCCGTTAGTTACTCACAAAAAGTAACCCTGAATTTTCGTCGATCAAACCAGGGTCACCTTTTTGGTCAAGCCTAATATTCTACGATACGTTAGAAACGGCCCGTGCTTTGATTTTCCTAGCTTTCTGGCAATCTTGATTTCCTGATTTTGAAAATTTGTTTGATCCCATCACTACTGTTGACCTTCTTCCCCTTTTTGAGCAGTTACATGAAAGTGCGTCTTTTCTGGTTGTACTCCGTCTTTATGCGACCAATGCACTTGGCCATACGCAATTGGAATTTGGAGTATCATTTTGACATCGCTTGATGTATCATCACTTGTCTTGATTTTATTGATGCCCCCTAGCTGGTGCCCTCAGGTTGCAAGAAAGCGAAACTCGATCCATCGTAGGTTAACACATATCTATAACACACTTAACATACCTTCCCGTTCCTAGAGAGCAAGATAAAGTTGCCAGTGGCAGGCAGCATACATGTTCTTGATGTTGTAAACAGTGCTCTTAGAAATACTGAAATTGGTCGCAATGGTCCTGGACCCATCTTGCCAGTTTCAAAACGAATGAGACATTTCCCTTTTGCACCAGCATCAACAATTGTTTAACATTTTGAAATTTCATATTGGTTCGTCTTTTTGAAGACAATCAATCTTGAAAAAAAAATAAGTTAACCAACAAAAAGATCCATAAAATAATACGAAACCCTTAAGCACTACTGCTGTGCAGGCAACCCTGTGCAACTTGGGTAAGGGTTTAAAATTTCAAAGAGCAAAGCCAGCCGTGAAGCACCAGTCCAAAAATGAAAAGAATGAATTTCATTTTAATACAACAGATCTGTTCATGTGGAGGACTTGGTCTCAGCACACCAATGATATCACAAGACTTATTGACTTCAGCCCATTTTGACATATTTTCCAATTTTACGTCCAAAATCCAACGTTTCCAACGTACCACCTCTTTGCTTTACAGACCGAAAAACCCTCAAATATTCATCAAAAATCAGGCCAGATATTCCTTAATGCATTGTTTCTCTCATTAGGCGCCAAAATGCGAGGAGTATGATTCAGATCAATTAAGTTGCTTAACGAAGAATGATTTGGCCATGAAGAGCAGCCGTGAATTGTGCAATTGTCAAGAGGCCTGTGAGATGATATCCTACGACGTGACCGTCTCATCCTCAAAATGGCCGTCTATCGAACTGTGGCGCAGTGTGAGCCAAGAGCTCGGAGTGCTCCCAATGAATTATGCCGAGTCAAATAGTCCAATCAATCAAACAATAACAAGAGAGGAAGTAGCTGACCAATTAGCACGAACCAAAATTTTCTTTCAGTCCAATCAAAGAACCATAATTGAGCAAAATCCTAAGTTTGAATCATTCTTGGTCTTCTTTACCACGTGGGGCGGAGCCTTGTCCATTTATTTAGGAATATCAGTCATAACATTGATTGGCCTTGCCTTGTCATGTTGCGAAATAATGGTCAAATTCATGCGAAAATTTGACAACTGTGCATTGTAAAGTTCCACTCGAAATCATTAACTATAAAACGCTTTACCTTATTAATAGCTACCATATCAGATTTAAAAAAAAAATAACTTCTCCTGTTACATATGTCAAAGTAGCTCAAATTGACACAAATGAGAGGCGGTAGATTTCATGTAATAGGACCTAGCCTTCCTCAGTTTTGAAACATAGATTAATTCTCAGTCAAAAGGTGATTGATGCATCCTCATGAGAGAACCAGACCCAAATACTAGAGCCCTCTACCAAATACCAAAGAGGGACTCTAAGTCCCCAACATATTGCGACAGACATGGAATAGGCGCAATAGGCGTACCCATTTCTCTGTACATAATATTAAGCCTTGTCCCGAATTGATTGCAACCAGAGCTAATGCGTGTTTACGTAGTCTGCTGTCTCTGTTGGTTATTTTGTTCTTACTGTTTTTTACTCTCCCCGTTGTTGAGATTTCTTGGTACTCCTTTGCCGCCGCATCTTAGTTGATAGGTAACTATAGTCAACTATTTGAGACCCATTATCTAATCTGAGGTGTTTCATAGGATTTCAGTGTCCGTCATGGTGAAGGGTTTGACAGAATTGATCAGGAATCGTGTTGTTGACATGGTGGAGGGAGACACAAGTGTCCCTGAGGTTGCCAAGGAACTTAAGGTCAGCCGAACCTCAATTTGGAGATGGATGAAGGCTTTTATAGCTGGCAAGAGCTTGTCCATTACCAAGGGTCGGGGGCGCAAGACTTGACTAACAAGAACTGCCAAAATCGTCGTCTCAAAGAGCTGAACCAAAAAGGGGTATTCAACAAGAAAATTAGCCAAGAAACTTACAAACCATGGTCACCCAACATTGAAGTCATTTGTTCATCGACATTTATCGAAAAACCTTGGAGTCAAACCCTACACACTACGAATTGTTCCCAAATTGACCGATGAACAAAAGAAAAAGAGAGTCAAGTTCTGTAAGACGGTTGAAAATTGGACAACTGAGGACTGGAAGAAAGTAGTATTCTTCTCTGAAGAGTCTCCTTTTGAATTGTTCCACCCCCTGCATGAAAAAAATGACTTTGTTTGGGCCCATTCCTTAAAAGGAGTAACTTCATCAGTCAGCGTGAAGTTCCCCTCGAAAGTCATAGTATGGGGAGCAATTTCGAGCCAGGCCATTTCGGTGTTGCACACAATGCCCCAAAAGCAGACTGTGACTTCACAATACTACGTTGAGGAAATCCTTGACAAAACATTGGTTGAAGCCTGGTCAAGGAGGCAAAATATTGTTGGAACATTGGAACGTAAATTCTTCTCAGTGATGTCTGTGAACTTCCACACAGTGAACTCCCCCACAATGAACTCCCCCAAAGTGAACTCCCCCAAAGTGAACTCCCCCAAAGGCAAACCCCTTTTCAGAGTCTCTACTCAAGGCTCTCCACCTACCACATGATTCGGTTTTTGGCGGACGTAATTGACTTTAAGATCCAAAAACTTTTGAAACCAGTTCAGGCATGTGTTAATTAGTGTGCACAAATACTCATAAAGTTCAAGTACGCTAACGGCCATAAAACCTAAATGATGCATTTTTAAACAAGCGCCAAATATAGCAAAAATGATATAATGTCCTTTCAAACTAAATTATGTAAACATTTCTTGAGGAGCAACTAAGTGATGTGACTTCAAAGAACTCATTGTTCACTGGATTTTTTTGCTATTTTCGATTTTGTTCCACTTTGCGAGAGATCGTCAGACCAATCCCAAAGATGTGAAAACACCCTATGAAATATTTTCCTTAAATTTGCCATGAACGTGTTACTTAGTGAATGACTTGGAATTCAACAAATATTCTTTAAGAAACTTCGTTTTCAAGTGGAAAAAAAATCCACTTTGAACTATCAGAAAATAGGATGAAATAGAAAGATTGTTGGGATAACTTCCTAATGATTTTTAAAAGTCTTGCAAATTGCAGTAAAATACATTTTTTTCCGTTTGGGGGAGTTCACTGTGGGGGAGTTCACGCCTTGGGGAGTTTGCTGTTGGGGGAGTTCAATGTGGGGGGAGATTGAAGTGGAAAATTACAGTGGGAGTTTGCCTTTGGGGGAAACAGATGGGAACCTTTTGTACCTTCTTTGAATATTGCACAATCCCAACCTTTCCAACCTCTCCCAATAGGAGAGCTCTCTCATATCCTCAATGCTCGTAGTAAAACATCTTTGGAGCTGTTGGAGCTTTTGCAAACCTGCTGAACTAATTGGAGCCCAGATGGGAGAGGCATATTCAAGATCCGGCTGTACAGGGTTAGCATCGTGTTACTATCCCTGGACTTAAACGTGTGATGTATTCAACCACATGTTTGAAAAGCTTTACCAACTTTGAACTGGCTATCCTCATCGAACTTTCCATTATCTTTGAGGACTACACCTAAATCCTTCATGGATGAGACCTGCTCAATGTCCTTACCTTTATCATCTAATACTAGAGAGTCTAATGGCCTCGACCCAAAGGTCATTGAGCGGATTTTCATTCCATTCAGTGCCATGTTACTCGCAGCAACCCAAGAGTAGATTTGGTCTAGAACCTCTAGAGACAACCGGAATTCTGATCTTTCCTACCAAATAACAATTTGGTATCATCAGCATATGAAGAGATACTGACATTACTACTACCAAGCTTCTGAAGCGGAGCAATGAAGATGATGAAAAGGAGATGACCCAGAATGGAGCCCTGAGGAACACCTGACTTGACATCATGTATGTCACTAAGGGATCCCTCAACCTTAACCAATTTTTTTCGTCAGGATATTTTTCAAGCCTCACTTTTCCAAGCTTTTCCATAACTTTGGTAACGTTTGACGTCATCGCAATAGGACGGTAGCTCGGTGCCAAACTTCGGTCCCCTCCCTTATAAATTGGGACAATATGCGCTCTTTTAAATTGCTTAGGCACCTGTTCTTGTGCCAATGGTCGGTTCATCAAGTAAGATAGGAGTGGGGTCACTGATTTAGAGACACGCTTCAAGAATTGTGCAATCACACCGTCCGGGCCTGGAGAGCTACTTTATTTGAGATACTGGATG
This sequence comes from Tigriopus californicus, assembly GCF_007210705.1. NCBI lineage: Eukaryota > Metazoa > Arthropoda > Copepoda > Harpacticoida > Harpacticidae > Tigriopus > Tigriopus californicus. The sequence goes on along the minus strand of NC_081450.1, from coordinate 3,774,650 downwards.
GCTTTGGTAACAGCGTGTTCATTACCCAATCGGACATTAACATGTTTGATCTTGTTGCTACTGCACTTAAACTTGAACGATTGTTTGAACAAGGAGTTAAGGTTTTTTTGACCAGATCTCACTTCTTATAAAGTCGTTTTCAGCATTTTGGTATTTCTAAAGTGGCACTCACCTCCTCCAACGCGTTATGTAACAAATGAATTACGCCGTCAATACAAGTTTCTTGTTCCATTTCGTCAACATCGTTCAAACTATTTACCCTTGCGTTAATCTGAGGCCAGAGGCATTCGTCAAAACGGAACTTCGTTAACCCGATTTTAGCTGCTTTGGTCCGTGTGGGAGTTTTAGCGTTGTCTATGGTGGTGTGTATTTCAAGAGTGCTGTGGTCCGAAAGACGACTTTCCGTTACTTGAATGTTTGCCAATGTCTGGGTCGCTTGAAAAACTAGGCCTAAGATACTTTCCGCTCGCGTGGCATTACCGATATGTTGCAAGATATTTTCCTCGATTATGAACTCTTTTAGTAGTAGAAAAAATGCTGAAGAGGCCTTTGGGAGGGGAATGCAGCCCATGGGGCTCGGACGTCATTTGGCAATGGTTGTTGGGAAATTAAAAACCCCCATTATCAGTCAACGAGAGCATGTGGCTTTTGCCAATTCTCTCTGGGCAAATGCAAGCCCATTGTAAAACGGTTTGTTAGAGATTGAAGGCGGTCTATAAACCGTGATAAACGTTAGGTCCCAAGTTAGTGCATACACTAGTAATATTTCTACCTCTCCATTTGAGAAAATGATTGGAATGGTTAGTCATTTTTTATGTACAGGAGCACGCCACCATGATGGAAGATAGTATTTTGAGGCCTTGCCCTATAGCAACGAAACAAACTGAACCCTTTTATAACCAATTCTTCGTCCAGGACCCTGTCCCGCAACCAAGTCTCTGTGATCGAGATAAAGTTAATACACTGATCTAAAACCAAGTTCTAGAATTTTTTCTTTGGATAATCTTTTTTTGATATAGGGCATTGCGGAGTTTCCCTTAGATGTTGTGGGCGAGCATATGTAAGATTTGGGATTTGTGTATTTGGTACTTGTGCTAGATGGACTGGGAGAGGGGGAAAAGGAAATGAAGGGACCTTTGGGGCTTTCGTTCGCTTCTGGTCATACACCTCTCCTTATTGGGATAGGAGTTTCATTAATTAGGAAAACTAATCAGTGCCATGTAGAAAAGAAGCAATGTTTGGAGGCAAATTCCAAATTGGACCGAACTCCTTATTATTCTTGCAGCTTAATTGACATAAGCACTTGTATATAAAAATGGAAGCTTCTGATGAGAGAGTCAGTTACATTTTGATAATCAAGTCTAACAAGTCTAAACATGAAGGTTCTGCTCCACTTAGTTTTTATTCTGGTCTTGTGCACGGCATGGATCAACGCTCAAGGTGAGTGGTACGAATTTCACTGATAAAAAGTCCCAGAAAATAGAGAAGAAAATCGCAAAAGGGCAACTACAAGGAAATGAAAAAGGTGATAAATGCTACTCGTTTTCAACTTACATTTTTGAAGCAAATCAATGTTAAGGGATGAGTTTCAACTTAAAATACATTAACACCTGAGCATGTTACAAACTTACATTTCGGTCCAAATAAATGCTATTTGGGAAGCAATCTTGACTTATTTCCAACCCAGGATTTCCATAGTATCCGCTAAATTTGGACACCGATTTTTGATAAAATCATTGTCAGCCATAGATAGCATGTTGTCTTAAATGCTGAAAAACATTGGAATCTTTAGCAGTAGATCACATCATTCAGCAGATTTTAATCTGAACGAGTTGTGGATATGGCTTCAAGGTGAAAAGAAATCACGATAGTTTGTCCGTGACGGCACTTTTCTGATGTTAATATTGTCAAAGGGCCAAGCTCTGAGTTACAGAATGTGGCGGGTTAAATCAAAAGAGGCAAGAAAGGCTCAAAAGTGTTCATAGAGGAAGGAAGCCAATGATAAATGCATGCTGATTGTTCTCCCTTTTTTCTCCACGCTGGCTCCCCCTGAGGACCCTCATGTCTAAATCAGTACATATGTCCAAGAAAAATCCATCAATTTGTTGAATGCATCAAAGGCCAAGGTCTGATGCTTAAACAAATGAAAGCAAATGTTAGCTTAACCAATCCTATATCACACAAAAGGAAATTTAATGCAGAATTTGTTCGAAACAATGCCAAATCTGTAATTCGAAACATGCCATCTTTCAAGAAACCGACCCTTTGAACTGCACATGGCGATAGCTTCGAAAATTGATGACCTCAACTTGAAAATGTTTATTCAAAATGACAACCGATCAATGTCTTCAAATTGACTTTGGCAAGAAATAGTCGCCGCTTCATTCTGTTAAAATTTTGCTTTCTTAGATATGGCATTGTCATTCTTGAGATATTACTGGAAAAATGAAAAGCCTTGTGTTTTTTATAGACCACTAAAAGCAAAGAAGAAAGTAAACAAGAATCTCATATTTTTTCATAAATCGTCGATGGAGGTAATAACTAGAAATATTTTGATAAATCCTCAGAGCCAATTTTTGTGCAATTGGTGAGAAAAAGCTGCAAATATTGATCTTGGTAGTTGAATCAACACTTCAATCCGACCCATGGTAACCAAGTTAAAAAAATGCATGGAAAACTTAAGGTATTCAATTTTTTTCCATTAGTCTGATATGTTATACGCCGGTCGTACTAAATAATTTGGTAGGAAACAACAAACTGTTTGCACTGGATTTTTTAATTATTTTCTTAACGCATGTACATTTTTTTATTTTCCCCAGATACTTGTGGAGGGCGGTTCAAGATGTGTCATTTGGCCAAGGCTTTGGCCATATATCAAATTAAGAGGGATGCCGATCCCAGCGTTTGTACCCGAGCTTGCCAATCAAGCAGATTTCGATCCCAAACCAAGTACATTACGATGTTCAACCACGGGTCCAGCAAAACCTACTGCGCTTGTCTTCCGGCCTGCCAAATGCATGACATCAACAACCGTAGGCTCAACCCTTATGCCGGCGTTTTTGAAAATAAGAAGAGCAATGATGTCTCAAATGTGTGTTAAAGGAGAGAGGTTGCTGTTGTTTTTTGTCATGTATTCGTCTTCATAATAAAATTAAATTCAGAGCATTTTCAGGATTGGTCTTTATGAGGGAATGGTTTACTAAATTTGACGATTCAATCATTTTCTAAACCCCAGTCGTAAAAAAATCAACGTAAGGGTGTTGCCGGTAGCATCTTGAACAATGAAGGAGCCCTAGAAGGAACAGAGAGCTACTGTATATAAATACCCGGTGCGACAGAAAGAACAACACTGGTAACTCTTTTTGTTCTACAGCCGGAAATAAATGAGTTAGCGAAACAAAGCAAAAAATAAATGGACGGATTTGTGTTGGACAGAAACTAAATGATGAAAAATAAAACTTCAAAAACCTGATTTTAACCACGGCAAATACCAAATTAGGAAGCCTTTTCTGCCTAAGGTCCTACCTTGCGGTCCTACCTGCATCTGAGGTCTTTAAGGTCACTGGGATTAGCTGGAATGCATATTTGCCGAGAAAAAGCTTAGAAAAGATGATTGTTGATTCAAAGAATGGGTTGTTGTAGACTTTTATAGACTTATAAAAACGTCTATAAAGAAACCTAAAGTGAAATTTATGGGCAGTGGCAGGTCAGATTGAATTGCTTAGTTTCCCGTTGGACAAATCATAAAATTCATCAGCTGGTCAAGTTTTAGGAAGAGGGAAAGCCTCTAACTAATGAATAAGTGTGAAACACTCATATTGTCTGCTCTAAGTTCATCCTATTCATAATTAAAAGCTTGGATGCTGGCACAATCATCTTTCATTCGGACCAAAAGACATTTGCCTATTGATCGAGCTTAAAACCAGTTTACAGCCCTTAGAATTTCAAGAAAATCCGTTTTTAGGCCCCAGAAAAGAGCGGGAATAAAACTGGGCTAATATGCCCTTGTGATTGCATCCAAGCATTCTACCAGTAACATCAGTGGCAACTGGGCTTGATGTGACGCCGTGAAGCACCATGGAAAGAGATCGTTTTGAAGATAACGCCCATGGGAGCCAAGTGGAATCAGATGAAGATCACGAGGTGGAAGATCAAAGCCGGGGAATACTACACATCTGATCCCCATGAACCTTCAGATTTCAATCTGGACCCAAGAGCGGCAAGTGACCGAGAAAATTCATATCGGAACAGAGTCTGCGATGAGTTTACTCTTTCCCGTGGACAAGCCGAAGCCGTTAGAATCTTGGAGCTGGAGTCCTTGGAAAAGAACTTGATGGATCTACAACGGAGGAAGAAGGAGTTGATGGGGATGGCGGAACCAGGGAGAGCCAAGCTCGTTCTCCCAGTATCAAGGAGAGTCGCTGACACAAGTGATGCCAGTTTGCCTGGATTTAGCCCATTGAGCCGTCCTATTAGCCTGCGTTCACGAGCACCCTCATTTCATCCCCAACCTGCCCCCCGTGATCGAGTAATGAGTCAAAACAAGGAGACGAGTGACACAACCATGCTGGTTGATATGTTGCGAAGACAGGCGGCCTTTAACACCAAGATCAGGTCTTTTGTCGATGACCCGGTTTTTTTCAACCATTTTATGAAACAGGTGGAGGACAGCATGAAGCAAAACTTAAGTGATCCTAAAACAAGACTAAACAGAATGCTTGAAGTGGTTGAAAGGGATCCACGAGCTCTGATTGAGAGTTGCATTTTTTTGGACGAAGAGTACTGCTACAACAAGGCCAAGCGTCAATTTAACCAGGCGGTATGGAAATGAAACTCTCGTGGCCAACCGGTATATAGAAGACTTAAGGAAATGGCCGCCGGTCAAAGATCATTCAGTTAAAGGTGTGCAAGATTTCTACTCTGCCTTGTTATGATTTAAGGCTGTTGTTCGACCAACTGATCTTGACTCCCCCAGGTTCTTGGGGGATCTCGTACAAAAGTTCCCTGTTGGGGCCAGAAACTCGTGGAGATTCACGATTGGACAATATGTAAGCGCATAAACCTCAAAATACCAGTCTCGATTGCAGTGGACCAGGTTGTAATTACAGGAATACAAAAGAACATACAATTCATAACATACAATGATGAACGTTGGGCTCAGAGTCATCGGTCCATTCCACCATTTTACCTCTGACCGTTGCAATACATTTTTGGATCAGGTCCAAACGATTTTTTTCGCACTTGGAGGAATGGTAAAGCCAACAATGTGGCCTGAACGACTTTTCAGGTAGAGCGCTCCTGTTTTCCAGGCGTTTTTCCAGCTTTTCACAATGCATGACTCTAGTGGTAGAAAAGGCCACAAACAGTAACAACAAATCGTCTTGGGGTACCAAAGAAAACTGAAAAGATTGTGAGTGCTTTGATTTGATTGATTTTAACTTTGAAATAAGAATGAATCTGAATTGCTCAAGCCCTTAATATTTNTTCCCAGTAGTTTACATCTAAATTTCTACGTGTAACAAAACCACAAATCAACCACATGTTTTTGTTCTTGGTAACGCACATTATGGGCTAGACCATGGGCAAGAACATTCTTGGTATGAGACCATTGTTTCTTAAGGGACTTGATATTTTATGGCGACCCTTGCTAACGCCAATGAGTAAAATTTATCAATGAGAGTGTAAAATCAAATTTAGCTTTAGGCTCGTTTTCGACAAAGCTGGGATATTTTGAATATCTTTTCCCAAGGTCGAGATTTGAATCGTTATAGACCATTTGTTCGAACTCATGTCCCGCTTGAAGGTTTCCGA
>NC_081450.1:3767451-3768803 GCF_007210705.1 Tigriopus californicus | reverse complement strand
ATGACTCTAGTGGTAGAAAAGGCCACAAACAGTAACAACAAATCGTCTTGGGGTACCAAAGAAAACTGAAAAGATTGTGAGTGCTTTGATTTGATTGATTTTAACTTTGAAATAAGAATGAATCTGAATTGCTCAAGCCCTTAATATTTGGCAATGAACTTCAAGAACTTGAACAATTGTTTTAGGCCAACCTCAATTTAGTTTTGTACCATATTTTCTTGTATTTTTTATTTTCCAAGTTGTACCTTTGTTACGAACGGATGCTTCAAAGCCGACGTGGTGACTGAAAACGTGTGATACACAGTCAGAATCACACCAACGAATCCCAGGGAGAGCCATGCCACTCTTTGGAATCCATGAGCCCCCGAAGCTTGAGAAAATCCTTGCACTTCCGCCATTTAACATCTACACGGATCAAGGACTAATATTCATATGAAGAATGGTAGTTGAAGTCAATACAAAGAGCTTTTATCAAAGAAAAGTTGGGTCCCTCCACGTGGTGGGACAAGCTTGGTGTCGAAATAAAAGAACTTGTAACGCTACTCTTTGGTAATTAGCCGTTATAGAATAATCATATATTCATTCGCCTACGCTTTGGGAATTATGACATGTGAATGCGTTCATATTCGAAGGATTAGGAATGTCAAAGCAGGTGGTTGAATTAGTGAGTATAAAATGACCAAAAAAACCTCTCTTTCCCTATGTCTGTACAGCCGAAAAAAAATTCTTCTCACAGTGGCAAAATCCATCGACATAAGTTGCACAACATTTTTGCAAGATTGTGAGTGTGGGAAAGATCATGGTAGAGAACACGAAAAAGAAGCTAGTGGGTGGAGAGGAGTCCCTCAATAGGAAGACCTCAACGGTCACATGCGAGTTCCTGACCGCCAATCACTTCAATAGCGAAGCCTGCCTGATCATTGGCATTCATGACGTAAACGGCTACTCGCTTTTTTTCTTTTGCTTTGTTGAAACTGCGTGAAAAGCGCGAAAAGCACATCTTTGAGACCTCATTGAGTTCCTTGAAATCTTCATTGACTGTGTAACAAGGTGAAATTTTAATATTAATAACATTTAATATAAAAAATATAATCTTAAGAAAAAATACATATTTCGATTGGTCAGTCACGTTAACGCTCCAAAGCTTCAACTTTTTCTCCAGCTTCCCTTTCCTCTGCGTTTGCTTTCATTGGCTTAATTGAGATAATTTCCTAGTTTTTTTATGGTTGAACCCATTTGAAATTTAGTTTCGATGTTGGTTTTTCCCAGTAGTTTACATCTAAATTTCTACGTGTAACAAAACCACAAATCAACCACATGTTTTTGTTCTTGGTAACGCACATTATGGGCTA
>NC_081450.1:3762920-3767276 GCF_007210705.1 Tigriopus californicus | reverse complement strand
ACAATATCAGATACCTTTCGTACCTTCTCTGAGTACTGTACAATCCCAACCTTTCTAACCTCACCCAATACGAGAGCTCTCTCATATCTTCAATGTTCCTTGGATACGCGGATTTTTCCGCATCTAAACTACTTGCTGAAATCGGGTTTGACCATTGATTGAACGATCCAAAGAACGCATATATTTCCGTGGGTTTTCACTTAAAACATAAAAAGTCACTTCTTCTCTTTCTTCCTCTCCACCTCCTCTGCTCGTCGTCGTTCACGTACAAAACTTTTCGCAATGATATCACACCAAACATCCCGAACCTCCCAACGAGCTCATATTTCGCCAGACCACACGCATTTCTGGGGGTGAGGATTCGGAGGATAGGCATGGAGTAGGCTTCATGTCAGAAATTGGCCTGAATGTTGGGATGTATGGCCCCGAAGGGGTACCTGACATTGACGGGGAAGGAGACGTTCGTGGAGGTCGAGCCATCAATAAGTTGCCGCACACATAGATCTTTGAATCCACTTCGGTGACGGCTTTCTCCTTCTCACGTAAGAAAGTTTTTGCTTCCCCTTCCGTCGTTGCCTCGAGAATGTAGTCTTCATACATATTGGCGAGCTTAGCAGCCAAGTCCTCGACGTCTGAATATTGTTGCCATAGTCTATCTTCATTGGCGTCAGGTTTGTTATTTGCCTGAATAAAGTTCATCTTCTCTGTGATCTGACCCTTAAGATTCGAGATTCGTCCCTTCACACTGCTCATTTCGAACGTTAAAACGGTGGCCCCTTTCCATTGACACGACCTTAATACGTTGGATGATATCCACGTCCGGTTGGAAAACCCCGAAATGTGGTGAGAAATAATGCGCCGTTAGATGGAGAGTAGGTTCACGATATCGTCTGCGCCATGTAGGAGTCAGATAGCAATATATCCTTAGACGAATCCGTATAACAAAGATTGAGGATGAGATAGAAAGATTCGTGAGAGAACAACACTGATTGTTTATATCTTTGATCATGCCAAATCACCAACACATTCATTGACAGAGATTGGAATCCTACAGAGGACTACACCTAAATCCTTCATGGATGAGACCTGCTCAATGTCCTTACCTTTATCATCTAATACTAGAGAGTCTAATGGCCTCGACCCAAAGGCCATTGAGCGGATTTTCATTCCATTCAGTGCCATGTTACTCGCAGCAACCCAAGAGTAGATTTGGTCTAGGACCTCTATCGGACAACCAGAGTTCTGACCTTTCCTACCAAATAACAATTTGGTATTCTCAGCATACGAAGAGATACTGACATTACTACTACCATGGATTTCTAGAAGACCTGGATGGCGCACAGCAAAAAGAAGGTGACCCATAGAGGGGAAAGAGGCGATCTCTCTCTTTGTTTGAAAGAGCACCCTTGACATCATTTTCAGTGCTTCTTTCTTCATGGAAAATACAAAAATATCAATAGATACGAATTATTAAGACAATTGCCCTATTTTAAGTTCCTAATTTTCTATCATTAATTCTTCTTTAAAGCTAAGAATGCAAATTCCAGTAGTGTTAGTAAAACTCTCCTCCCTTGACAAACCCAAGATATAGTTTTCAATGGGCACTTATTGTCAATTGTAAAAGCAAGACATAATACCTAATATGGTATGATATTTACAAAACTCTTCTTTCATCTCTACCCAAAAATAAGCCTCTAGTTACATTAGCTTAAATCAATATGAAACTTTCAAAAATAAATTGACCCTTCCACTTGGATATTACAATCAAATCTAAATGATCCAAAGCAACTCTGTCATACAAAATTGTAAATGAATTGAAAATGAGCTTCTCAGTTTCCACATGTAGTCTTCCTCAGTAGAAAACATTTAGTGCTGAATTGAATTGGAAAGAGCCTGGTGTTAAACTATGACAGCAAGTTCATGAGGTGCGTTATAACTCCTACAATCCAAAAAGTATGTAATAGTTAAGGCGGGGAAGATATTATGTACTTGCTTTTTTTACAAGTAATTGAGGTTCAAGAACATATTTTCAATTTAAAGGAGCACCTTCAATGTGATTCCTTCTCGGTTTTTGTTTGTTTTTTCATGGGCTTTTCTAACCGTTACAAGGAATGTAATCCCCAGTGCTATTGAAATGAAAGGTTATATTCATCTATCCATTACCTTTCAATCTTTGCATGTTATTTGCTCTACCAACGAGTTCGAGTTGGCAGACCGAGCTAGGCCTGGAATGTAGGGTTGATCTGGAATGCTACTTAAAAATTTGTTTACTTTGTCCTTGGACAATGCTTGATTATGGGGATTTGCAAAGACCTCATTGTTGCAATTCTCCTAGACAAACATTAACAATCAGTAACTTTGATTGTCTTTCACATACACTGATATATTTTAGCAAAAACAAGTACGTAAATCTTCCAGGCTTGTTGAGAGGTCTGGGAGCAACTTAAAGGAACAAAAATTGAATAGCTGTAATTTGAATAAATAAGCGTTGAGAGTTGGATTGAAGAACTTGGTTCCCATCATGTACTTCCCAAAGTATGAGTGGCATGTTAAAACCGATTTGCATATCATTTGAAACAACTAGGACTTCAAACAGCTAGGGAAATCTGCTTTTATAACTTTTACTGAAAGACAATTTTCTTGTTTTGGTATTGCGCAATTCATAATGCTTTTCAATGGTCAAGGCAATTTGAGGCCCAATTCTTCATATTTCAGATTTTAGGTATTCACTTTAGTGGTGTTAAAGAGAGTGCTAAAAAGTTATTCTTATTCTTATTCTAGGATGAGACAGTGTTTCCTGCAGAACATATTGTTAAGGACTAAGATCATTTGGTTTAGTTTAGTTGTTTAGAGTCAATAAAGGTGATAGTTAACTATGACATAAGTTTAGACTTTAATTATTACAAGGATCTCTTATCAGATATTTGGGTGATTACGCCACAAACCCAAGACTCAGCTTCATCATTACATCTTATGAAGTGAGCGCATCAAATTTCTGGATTGATATGGTAACTCTTGCTGAATTTCAAAATGAAGAGATTTTCAAAACGATCTGATTTTTGAGGAATTCCAAATGTTTTCAAAGGTGTTTGCTTTGGCTTCATATCACGTCACTCTATTAGTTATGCATTGACAAACTGAAACTTTGGTTGATAACAAGAGATATGCACATGCTTCTGCCACTTTGAGTCAGACTTAAATGAGAGTTTAAAACATTAAGTACCAGAAGTGTCACTACTTGTTCATTCTTTCTTACCTCTTCATTGTGATTTTTGCCTTCAGAATTTTCCCTATGGACACAACATTGGTGATTTCGCCATATTGGAATTGGGCAATTGAAGGTGAAATTCACATTTGACCACAATGCCAATCGGAAACACCCTCGTGTTGAAAACACTTCAAGAATAGCTTCACTGAATCATAGATAATCATGCCTAGGGTGCCCTGGACAAAATATGGTCAACAGTGATGTTATTTTGACACTCAATTAACGTAGATTAGTGAAGTACCTGAGTTCAAGCAAAATGTTTTTCCGTCATGGCCACTTCTTGACTCGAGCGCAACCAGGGTTCAAACAGATTTGATAGGCAAAGCCAGCTTGACTTTTTATTGGAATTTAGTTATTGGTCATGGACATGGTTTAACCATGTAATGAAGTTGAAAATAATAGCAAGCATTTCCACAATAATGCAGTTCAAAATATTTGACACTTGGTAGCTTTCCTTCAATGAAGTGTATATATTACACCTTATCATTAGCCTCCTCATTTGAAAAGAGAAGCCCTGAATGAGCAATTTCAAGGCAAGTAGGAGGAGTTGAAAATTCCAGCCCATTTCACCACTTAATGCCAAACTGTTGACCCAGCCGTCAACCCAGCCAAGACTAGACCAGCCTTAAGACATAATACAGGCTATAGGCGTTGCTACTTTGTCGTTTCTCCCTCGTGGGTCACCCAAGAAAGAGAATCTGTGACTGAGCGGAGTCCATCTCTTTTTTAGAAGTCCGTGCTACTACCAAGCTTCTGAAGCGAAGCAATGAAGATTATGAAAAGGAGAGGACCCAAAATGGAGCCCTGAGGGACACCCAACTCATCATGTATGTCACTAATGGATCCCTCAACCTTAACTAATTGTTTCCTACCACAAATGAAACTTCTTAACCAATTGAGAACCTTGCCTTGGATCCCAATCTCATGGAGCCTGTGAACTAAAAGGCCATGATCTACCTTGTCAAAGGCCTTGGCAAAGTTGAGATAAACTACATCGACTGATTCATGGCTCTCCAGTCCCTCAATAACCTGCTCTCAATCAGTTGGGTAACCGTGCTAAAATGTGCTCGGAACCCATGCTGGCTAGG
>NC_081450.1:3760869-3761745 GCF_007210705.1 Tigriopus californicus | reverse complement strand
GGGTTCTTGAGGTTTGAGATGGTGTGAATATGATGTGGGGAACGGATTGCCCGGGCGGTTGCGGCCTGTCGTTTGATGGTCTTGGTGGGATTGGCTTGATGTGGTCCCTATGACGAGTGAGGACGTGCCCATCTGCCTTGGATTTAACTTCATACGTGTGCTCCCGGAGTTTTCTGATGATCTTGAATGGGGTTGGAAGGAATAAAGGATGAAATTTGGAGGATCGAGCTTGGTTTTTAATTAGAACCTGTTGTCCCAGGTCCAGGTTAACTCGAGGGCCTGGCTTCTTAGCGTTGGTTTGGCGCTTTCGCCATGCCCATTCTCTACTTCTAATTTGACCCAGTTTGTTGGACAGGCTTTTGTCGCGGCCGGCCATCAGTGTACCCGGTGCTGCTCCTGTGGTTGGGTGGGGTGTGTCTCTATAGTCTTGTAAGGCCTGTTGGAGGGCTTGGTTGACCACTGCCCGTGTCTGATCGGACAGTTTTATGGCCTTGCCCACCAACCGCATGGTGCACTCGGCTGGATTACTGTTGGGATGGTGAGGGGGAGAGAACATGTGCTTGATTTTTGAGCCCTTCACAAACTCCTCAAATGCTTGGCTGGAGAATGTCGTGGCATTGTCAGTTCGGATGACTGTTGGGTTGCCATGCTTGAGGAACATTGCTTTGAGCGCGCCAATGGTGTGCCGCGAGGCCGTTGGCGGAACTGGAACGGCTACAGGGAACCGCGTCAAGCTACACCTGGCCACGGCGATGTACCGGCCGTCCGGGATTGGTCCAAAAAGATCGATCGCCACCGTGTGCCAAGGTTTGGGTGGGGGGAAAGCAGATATTTTTGGGGCCCTTGTTCTCTCAGTTACGTAAAGTTGGCATTGGC
>NC_081450.1:3747811-3760844 GCF_007210705.1 Tigriopus californicus | reverse complement strand
GTGGGGGGAAAGCAGATATTTTTGGGGCCCTCGTTCTCTCAGGTACGTAAAGTTGGCATTGACCACATTCCTCTACGAAAGCCTCCACGGCCCTATCCATTCCTGGGAACCACACTTCTGCTCTCAGCCGCCTCTTCATTGACGTGGATCCCAGATGGGCTTCTCCATGAGCGAGGGCAATGGCTTGTTTATGGAGGGTTTCTGGTAGGACGACTCATCGTTCGCGGAGGATTGTACCTCGTTTGGCCACGGTAAGTTCTTCAAAAATCTGCCCGTATTTGCTTGTTAGAGTGTTCTTGTTGGGTTTGTGACCCGATCTGATTTCTTGGCCCACCTGTCTTAGAGACGGGCACTTTCTAGTCTCCTGGACAATGATTGTTGTAGTGATGCGGGAGATGATACCTTCCAATCCCAGAAGAGAGTAGAGGAGCTTTTCCCCGTCGTCTGTTTCCTCCTTTATAGTGTGTGGAAGATCGTGCCATGGGATTGGCCTTCTGGAGCAATAGTCTGCCGGGTTATGATGTCCCGGGATGTGCTTCACTTGGAATTGGATGTCCTAGTGACGGAGTTTTATTCTTTCTGTCCGTATTGATCCGTGGCGGACGTTTTTAAAGACAGCAACTAGAGGTTTGCGATCGGTATGCATGGTCACGGTCGGATTGGACACTAAATACTTGCGGAATCGGCGAAGGCCAAAATCGATTGCTAAAGCCTCCAAACCTAGTTGCGGGTACCGTTGCTCCACTGGGGACGTGGCCCGGGATGCCATTGCCACCGGCTTCGCCACTCCCCTCTCGCCCCCCTGAGCCAGAATTGCGCTTAACCCGCCAGAATGAGCATCCACGATTACGTGCGTTGGAATGCGTGGATCAAAGAATGCCAGTGCCATAGAGTGTGACATGGCTTTCTGAATATCATCAAATTCGGCTTGATGTGCCCTTGTCCACTTGAACTGGACATGCTTCTTGGTAAGGGATCTCAAGGCGTGAGTCCGGTTTGAGAAGGAGGGGATGAAGTCTTGGTTGGCCCATGCCATGCACAGGAAGGAGTTTATTTCATATTTGTTGCTTGGTCTTGGCGCTTGCTCTAAAGCTCTGACTTTTTCGGGATCTGGAGAAATTCCAGACTCAGATACCCTCATGCCCCAAAATGTTATCATCCTTGCCCCAATAAGACACTTGTCCAGGTTAAGGGTCATGCCACATTCCTTCACACTCTCGAGAAACTGCTCTAAGGCATCATTGTGGGCTTCTGTTGTGTTGTCGCAACTATTACGTCGTCGTGGATTGTGTGGACATTAGGGATGTCTCCGAATATCTTTTGGCATGCAGCCGCGAGCTCGCCCGATGCTGGTTTCAGCCCCATAGACATCCTCTTATAGCGGTAGAGTTTGCCGTTTGACCGAAACACAATTAAGTGCCGAGATTCTTCAGCCAAAGCCAAGTGATGGAATGACTGGGTAAAGTCCAGTTTCGAGAACACTTTGCAACCCGCCAGTTTTGCTTTGATGGCTTCTGGAGTTGGGATTGGGATGTGCGTGTCCAAGATCTTGTTGTTCAGTCCTCTCAAATCGACGGTTATTCGCAGCTTGCCATTGTCTTTGAATGCAACTGCTAGGTTGGCTATCCATTCATCCGGACCCTTGTGGGGTTCAATTACGTCTTCCTCTACCATTGTTTGCACCGCCTCCTGAACTTGAGCTTCTAAATAATACAGTTGATTTCTTGGGGGGGGGGGAATGAAAGGCTTAGCGTTCGGTTTGAGGTATAGCCATACGCTGTGGTCTTTGAGCAGGCCCAATCCCGAGAAGCAGGACCGATACCTAGCTTTGTTGATCCAAGAGGCTGTTACCCTGTCGTCGTGCACGTTAGAGTTTAGGGACTGAATGACGGCAGAGCCTGTATACGGTAGATGTGGTCTATTATTAAAACGAGTTGAATAGACAGGAAAGTGATGATTTAGATCCGGGTTGAGGGCTATCATGCCTAACCTGAGAGCTAGGGGCTTTGAGATGATTGGTTTGATTGGTCTTTCCAAGTTTGCGTCTTCTATAACAAGCCACTTGGACTCGACCGAGGCCCTTAGCCAGGCCGTTGTGAATAGCAGGACCCCAAGTGGGCGGATGATTTTGCTTCCCAATGGGCAGATGGATGTATGGGTTGGGCTAATTTGTTTCCGAAGTTGGGGGGGAGGAGGCGGGATGGGAAGACATTGGCCTGAGCGCCCGTGTCTACAATGGCTTGTATTTGTTCACCCCCAATGGAGACCACTGCCGTAACTGGGGAGTTCAGAGGCTTGTCAGGACCAGAGAGGGTGAAAACGTCGTAGAACGCCACCTGATTGTCCTCAGCTTGGTTGGCTAGCTCCTGGGGGGAGTCGGACTCCGCAAGGAGGTGGACCCTCCTTTGGTGACCTGATTTGTGATGGGATGATTTGCACACCGAGGCGTAACGGCCGATTTTGCCGCACTTGTGGCAGGTCAGATTTTTTGGCCCTACATTGTTGTCGGGGGTGACCTCGTACCCCACAACAGGCTCGGCTTGGACACCAGCTGCCAGTACCGTCTCGTCGCGTTCAAGCATCATCCCTGAAGCGGTTGATGAGAGCTCAACTTCATGGGCTCTAGTGAGGAGCTCCGTCACAGACCATTTGTTCCGGAGGGGGCTGAACCTGACAACTTGGGAATTTGTTCCTCTGATAGCTTGATGCCGGATTAGTTGTTTGCGGCATTCTTGGCATGGGAGGCCGCTCCGGCTTGCCAGATCGGCCACTCTCTCAAAGAAGCTTGAGAATGGCTCCCCTGGCTTTTGGGATGAGCTCAGGAACGTATTCAGGACAAGGTATTCCGATTTGATGTTGGAGAGGTGTTCATGTAGGTAGTTTGCCATGCCCTGGTAGGTCACCGTTGGCGACCTGAGGTCCGGGAAACGGGCCCCAACCGTCCTCTGGTTGGCAGGAGCCAGGGCTAGCCGAAGCAGCCGAACCCATTGTTGGTTGGAGTTGGCGTCGTTGATTGGCGGTGGTCCATTGTGGCCGTAGAAGGCTTCTGAGTAGGCCTCAAAGGTGTCCATCCATAGTTGGAAGTGTTCCAGACGATCATTGTCTGGTACTTCAGAGTTCGCCGGCCGATGTGGCAATCACGTAGGACCGGCCCGATTTCAAGATCAACTTTACCACCCCCGCGCCCAAGGACCAGTCTTTGTCTATCGGGTGTTGGACGTGGACAAGGTCCCCGACCTCGAGGGTCCGGAGGCCCGTGCCCGTGACCCCAGCCGTTTGCTTTCCGTCCACCTTACGGCGTGCCTTGGCAAAACCTTCCGTTGCTTGGAATTCCAAGGTTCTCGCCAATGGTAGCTGTGTGCGCAGATGTCTACCAAAAAATCTGAAGGAGGGGACAAACCCGTCCTCTCTCGGAGTTGCCCGCCATTCCAACAATGCTGCGGGGAAGTCAACGCCGTCGACACCATTCATCTTCTTCAGTAGGCCCTTCACCTGCTTGACAGCAGCTTTGGCTTGGCCGTTGCTATTTGGATGGTAAGGTGAACTTGTCTCAAACACAATCCCGAACTTGGCACATAACGTGGCAAACTTTTGTCGAAACTGGGGGCCGTTGTCGCTACGCAGCCGGCTCGGAAATCCGACCTCGTTGAACCATTGCCGTAATTTCTTCCAGACCGCGTCCGTGGAGAGCGAGGCCTTCATGGTCATGAACGGAAATCCGCTAAACCGGTCGACCATGATGAGGAAGGTCCTTCCTTCTCTCTCGAAAAGGTCGACCGAAACTGCCTCCATGGGGGCCTTCCCGTCATCAATTCCGGACTATAGCGGCTCGCTTGCCTGTGATGGTAAGGCTCTCACGCATACGTGACATCGACGAATCCACTGCTCTATTTCGTTCCGCATGCCCGGCCAATATTAGAGCTGTTTCGCTAACTCTGTCGTTTTTGTAATTCCAGAGTGTGAAAGGTGGAGCAACTCAAGTATACGATGTCGTGCCAGCCGTGGGACAACCAGTTGGTTGCCGAGAAGAACCAGTCCGCCTCCGTCTTCCACCCGCAATTCGTGGACGACGGCGCTGTATGGTGACAATGGGCCAGGGAGGGGGTGGCTTTGTTCAACGCATCCTCTCAGTTTCAAATACTCTTCATCCATGTTCTCTGAAATAATGGAGAACGCCGGATCATCCTCCGTAACCCTCGTGCAGAGGGCCACCTCCAAGGACAGGTCCGCCGCGAAGGTGGGGAACCTGCTCAACGCGTCAGCGATCAGGTGGTTTTTTCCCGCAACCCACGTAGTTGCGAACGAGTATTGTTCAAGATTTTCGCACAGCCTCTGAATCCTCGCGTTCTCGATCGACCCTAGCGGCTTCTCAAAGATCCCCAAGAGAGGTCTGTGATCTGTGACAATTTCGTACTCCGGCATTCCTTGCAGAAAGTACTTGCATTTTTGTACCGCAAACCAAATTGCGCTTAACTCCAGCTGGATGGTAGCGTAGTTCTTCTGTGCCGGAGATAAGGCGCAAGAGCCACACTGAACGAGGCGGATCTTCCCGACCTTTTGCGCTGGATCAGGGCGAAGCCCAACCCGTGTAGACGCGAGGCGCTTAACTCCAGCTCGATGGTAGCGTAGTTCTTCTGTGCCGGAGATAAGGCGCAAGAGCCACACTGAACGAGGCGGATCTTCCCGCGTCCATCCACCGACCTTTTGCGCTGGATCAGGGCGAAGCCCAACCCGTGTAGACGCAAGGCATCCGTCAACAATTGCGTGTGCAATGCCGGGTCAAATGGTTGGACGACTGGTGGGGAGGTCAAGATGTCCTTGGCTTTCTCAAACTCAACCTCATGTTCAGACAGCCACAGCCAGGGCGCTGATTTCTTCAACAACTCCCTCATCTTGATGGTGGAGTGCTGGAGGTCGGACACAAACGCGCCTAGCTGGTTCGCCAGTCCAATGAAAGATTGCGGGTTGGTAACAGATTTTGGTGTAGGGAACTGCCGTAAGGACTCGAGCTTCTTTGGGTCAGGCATCATCCCTGCCGACGACACGACGAATCCAGCAAACTTGACCAATTGGCCAATTTCAAATTTGCTGATGGAAAGCTTGNTCCGGGTCAGGCATCATCCCTGCCGACGACACGACGAATCCAGCAAACTTGACCAATTGGCCAATTTCAAATTTGCTGATGGAAAGCTTGATTCCATGCTCCCGGCACCGAGCGATCACGATTTCAAGCCTTTCCAGTAGCTTGAGCAACGTCACGGCTTGCACACATATGTCGTCCACGATTTTAGCCAACCATTTCTTTCTTAACAGATCCTCAAGTGCCAAGTCCGTACGCAAGCTGAAGACGTCCCCGCTTCCCTTCCAGCCCATGGGGGTGACCAGTGGGCAGTACTTACCATCGGGCAACAAGAATGCGCACAAGTACGAGGACTTCTCATCCAGCGGGATCTGGAAGTCCAACTTTGCAAACCATCTGCTCTTCGACTGGATCTGGTGCATTAGATCAGGGACCGAGGAGAAAGGGTGGACTGGGCGCTTTGTTGCCTTGTTCAACCTCCGGTAGTCCACAACCATCCTCACCTTGCCGCCCGGTTTTGGCACAAAGTGAGCGGGCGCGCACCACTCCGTCGGCTCTGGGCACCGAACCATCATCTTAGCGCGCAACAATTCCTCCCCCAAAACCGTGGACGGTTCTGTATGGTGTACCGGGGTCGATCTCGCCGTTAAGACATGGTAAGGTACAATACGTTTATTATCCTTCAGTTCAATTTTCATAGCACCGCCAGACATGGAGCCCGCCGCATCTCCAAGCAAGGAGACCATCACATCCGCTGCGCCCAGCAAGAAGCGCCGGATCCGCTCGACCTCGCTCTTTGCTTCACCGTCAATCTTGCTGATGGCTTTCTCGATTTCTGCGATTTGCTTCTCCGACAGGGGTGGAGGTGTCTCCACACCCGGCGTGGCGTCCGGCGGCGGTGTGGCGTCCGCTTTGATTGAGTTGATTGTATCACACAAATGGACCGCGAGAAAGTCGGGCGAGAGGACACCCAAGGCCATGAGGTCATTCTTGCCGATGAGCGGATCCATCACGTCCGGGGAGACCGCCGCCGATATAGTCGCCTCCGGGCCATTCGGCGCGCGACAAGAGAACGCAACCTTTCCCACATTTTGCAGCAGTGTTCCATTTGCCGCGCTCAGCACCGTCCGCGAGGGTGCCAAGACAGATCCTTGTGGACATGCCGCCACTGGTATGATTGTGCGAGCTGCTCCCGAGTCAGGTAAACCTTTCATCTTGAATCCATTGTTGACATATCTTCCTGAGATTGTAATAAACTCCATATCCGTTGACCTTGATCTTACAGTGTTCAATCTCGTGGCAGAAGGGGAACAACTGCATTTGCCATCATATCTCACGCCGGGGGATCCAACCCGACGTCGTTTCCTCTGGCGTCCACGAGCCGGCGGGGACGCGGACCCGGAGCCGGCAGACAGGCTTCATTGGCGACAAAGGTTTCGGATATGTCCCACCTTGCCACATGAGTAACATGGACGATCCCGGAATGGAAAAACTTCTCAACTGTGTGGGTGTCCACAGCCGCTGCAGCTAGCGGCCACGGCCGCCAGGATGGCCTCAGCCATGACAGGAGAAGCCCGGGATAGACAGGGCAGCCATATCCTTCAACATGCCTTCATGCTCGATCGCTTTCTCAAGTAAGTTGCTCATTGTCGGATTCTTGATCTCCCTTAACTTCGATAACATAACTTGTTCCTCCCTGGTTCCAGCCAAGGCTATGAATACCTTGAATTGTGCCGGAGTAATAGAAGACAGTTCCGCTTCATTGGCTTGGCAATTCACATTGACGACGAAGTCCTTGAACGGGCGCCTGTTCTTCTTCAAGCGGAACAACGCCAGTCTTTGCGTGAACAGCGGCTTCAACTCCAAGATATGTTTTTCTAGGATCAAGTAGCAAGCCTCCTCTGATGCCGCATTCCGGATTTCCTCCTCGATGGCAACGCAGAGGTCGCTTGCAAGGAAAGTTTTAAGAGGGCCCTTCTGGCCATCGTCATCCATTGACCCCGCTTGCGAAGCATTGAAGTATGTACGAAATTTTTCAATCCAGACCCGCATCTCGAACGGTTCGGCTTCCGACGACAGCAATAGTGGTTTCATCTTCGGGACAGACTTGAATTGCCGAGGGCGTTCCTGCTCCTCATCCGCCGCCCGTTCTCGCTGTCGTGCTGACATTGACACGGACGTGTAGGGCGCGGTCTCGGTCCTCTCGCGGGCCATGCAGATCGCCGCCACTGTGGAGATTTTTGAGGAGTAATTGTACCCCGCCTTGGTCTTCTCCTTGCGGGTCGCTTTGGCGTCGACCTCAACCGAGGCCTGTTCAGCAATCAAATCGTCGTAAAACACTGTCATCTCCTTCAGTTTCGTCTCCGCCTCACCTAAGAGGCTCCACAGGCGGTTCACCACCGCACCTGGCTTATCCAGCTCCTGAATCTTATTCAACTTCTTCGTCACCTGCGACTTCCTGTTCAAGATTTGCTCTTTGACACCCATGGTGATCTAACCGTTGAACGTGACGTAGTCCAAAGGCGGAGACGACGTGCTCCCTCTCAGCTTGGGATATAGGCAAAGATGACAGAAGAAAGACGAGAAGTAATCAAAGTGGCAGAATTGTGGGCGTGTGGTGTGAGCATGGCAAAGACTAGAACTGCGTCATGGAGGATGTGTGGGCGTGGCCTCGATGAGGACGGAGGACGAAGAAGAGACACGCAAAATAAAAGCGAGGGAAAACCAGTGTGTGTATTTTTTCGTGTCAGCTGAGAAAGATGAGTATACGGTACGTTACACGTAAGGCGCCGCGTATACAGCGTTATATATAAGCACTACTACAATTAGGGTCATTGGAAAAAAACAAGTCAAGAACACTATTCGCTCTGGTGGCTACACCGACATGCTGAGAAAGATTGCACAAGATCGCAAATTCCTCCAGCTTTTTGAACGACTGAGACGTCGATTTTGATACGGGAATATACCCATCTGGACTAGCCTTCCACCCGGAAAATTAAAGTCCCCTACAAAGCAAACCTTTGAGCAAATTGACTGGTCCAACTCATTTCCTATGAATTTGAGAGCTGACAAGAACGAGCTTACTGAACAAGAGGGGGGGCCTATATAATGTCGCAATGGACAGATCAAGACCTTGAAGATGACAAACTAAGACCTCTACTTCTCCATTCGACATTTTTACACGACTTATGCGCAGGTCATTTCTAACATAAAGATATACGCCCTCATGCGGAAAAATGGGATTCTCAGGGCGTACTCTTATCACATCGAACTAAATTGAAACCAGCCATTGCTACCTCTTCATCTAAGACTCCTGGTCAAAGCCAAGTTTTTGTCATGTAAATGAACGAGACCTGCTTATCTAAAGCTAGTTCCTCAAGAACCTTGATCTTTGTGCTGTCTTTTTTTGGAAATAAGACAATGCACATTCAAATAAAGCCCTTTTATGGGCAGATAGCCCTTCGGTGGACTAGAGCTATCAAATCTTTGACTAGGCTCTCTAACCTTAAAAAATCCTGCTTGTGGACAAAACTCATTTTAGGCGGAGGATAAGAGAACCTATGAGGAGAGGTTAAAAGGGGAGGAGAAGAGGGAGAAGGAACTCTGGCCGCCACCTGAGCATACGATCTAAAAGATGCGTGGGGCTCATGGCGACCAGAGGGGGTTTTAGGGCTACAAGGGCTTGCATCAAAAGGCCATTGTCTCAAGAGCATTTTAATTCAAAATTCATCTCAATTGGATATCTACAGCTGGAGTTATGGCTGTTCAAACATCGATGGCCAAGTGGTTTGGCCCAAAATGGATAAGGCCCTAGAATAAGCCACATTAAACCCATGGGGCTGAATGTGATTTTTGTGAACCTTTTATGTGAACCTACTTTAACCTAGGTATTGACCGTGTAAAATTACGCGAGATTCTAAGACAAATTGCTGTGAAGGTGAACAACCTTTTCTACGTGGAATGCCCCTATTGTCTTTTTTGACCTCATTGACAGCCCTATGATCAGATTAATGGGCCGTATGAAACCACCCCAATTCAATGAACACTTTCTTCACGTTTTTTTTTTGTTTGGGTCGGAGGGGTGAGCCTCGCCTTGCCAGCAAAGCCAACTAGCACATGGTCCATTTCCAAATTCTGTTAAGCAAACCATGTCCAGTATCAGTTTTGGTTCTCCTTCTACGGGTGTGGTTAGCGTCTAATGAATTCCTATTGGAGAAAGGTCGGGGTGGAGATTCAAACCATTGACCTCTCTCATGCTAAGAAACTGGGCTAACCACTACGCCACCTCTCCTCCCTTTTGGTTCTTAAGTCAAGTTTGAAAACTTCAACAAGCACTTCATCTTGATAAGTTTATCCCATTCCAGCAATTTCCTGCAAGGAAAATAGTAGTTGACTCCGGCGACTTGCCCAAACCATCCAAATCTTGACTGAAGTTCGTTGGACTGGCACCATCTCTCAAGAAAACGCAGGAATTCACTACGGGCCTGGTATTCTAGAGCTTTAAAGCGGGCATTTTGTGTTTTCAAACTAAAATTTGGTGGTAGATTCATTGATAAAGCATTGACTCTCTTCTTTAGGTTCACGATATTAGTCATTTCCTGTGTGCTTGTCTCAACAATTGTTTGAAGCGGTTAGATCCTCAGAATATCTCTAATAGCCGGTTGAGGGACTCAAGCAGCTAATGGGACACGGACTTGTGGGACTCGTGGTAGAGTGGGTGCCAGCAGAGGCCTTGATGCCTTCTTGCCTTTCCTTTGGTTGTTCTTGTGTGAGGATATTTTCCATGGATTCGATTTCGAAATCATGATCGTGCAAATGCGGGGAGGGGGAGGAGGATTGGCTAGACGGTTTTTTGGCTTTCAAAGGCCGGTATCCGGGTATGCACCCGGGGGCCGAGCACATGTTGACCATCCCAAGAACAAATGTACGCACACCACAAGTCTACGAAAAATTCACGAATAAGAACGAATGTTGTGTTTTATGGAGGGCATATATCAAGGAGGCAAGGCAAGGCTATCTGCCTATTCGGCCGATTAGGTATTGCGACCAGCCTGAAGAATTATTGCTTCTCAAACCAACAATTGTGGTTATTATTGTCATTTTGATGACTTATTCAGCGACACTAAGTTGTTTACAGGAAACGATCTAAGTCTCGCTTAAAACTAAGCAATGGTTCATCTAATACGTAGAGTTGTCGGAGAGGTATGGGCAAAATGTTGTATAGAGTACGGGCTCTATTGGATACGAATGACGCCTTAAGGCTCTTTATGAGTTTGTTGTACAACGGACTCTCATTATGTCGATTGTCAGCACAAGTGATGCCTCCTCTGTCTCTCTGGGAGTGTTCAACGCCTGGTTTGGGCAAAGTCCGCGGAGACAGTTGAATATGTAAACAATAAGATATTGCTCGTATCTTTGTTGAATGCTATATAATTCAAGAGACTTTCCCAATAACTTAGGTGCCTTATAGCAACAGTGTTTCTTGTAAAACTACATTGCACCTTTTCCATCTTATTTTGCCCTGTTGCGGTCATTGGGGCCCAGATTGGGAAGGAAGCATACTCCAGGTGCGGCTGAACTATAGATTTGTAGATCCTTGGATTTGAAAGTTCTGTATATCCATTCGCATGTTTGAAATGCCTTGCACACTTTAGTCTGGATATGTTCGTCAAATTTTCCTTGGTTCTCATTAATTAGCTCCAGATCTCTAATGAAGTCGATTGCCTCTACTGGGTTAGACGGTCATCTAAATAAGGTGGTGTGCTCATATACTTGGGATCAAAAGACATGGCATTGAATTTCCCACCGTTCAGTTTCATAGCTTGTTATTGTACCCATTCATAAACCCGATCTAAATCATTTTTTAAGTCTTGATTGCAATTGGAATTTCTACCAAAAACGAACTTTGTGTCATCTGCATGAGACGAGATTGACGATTGAATAGGTAGCCTTGGTAAAGGTGAAATAAAAATGATAAATAATGAAGCCCCCAAGGATTGACCCCTTTACACACCAGAAACTACATTTTGCGTGGGTCCCAGTACTCCGTCACCTTTGCTGTTATAGGTACGACCCGTCAGAAATTGTCTGAGCCACCCTCGAACATTCACCCTCATTCTATGTCATTTAAAAAATTGAACAGCGGAACATGGTCTACTTTGTCAAACGCTGTACCGAAGTCCAGTATACAACGTCTACACAGTCGTAATGCTGAAGTCTCATAATTTTGTCTTTGTCTGTACTAATTACGTCAGAGTGCTAAAATGAGTTCGGAAACTATGCTGTTTGTCAGGAATGCTATCTTGGTCGTCAGGATATTTTTCAGGCTTTACTTTTCCAAGCTTTTTCATAACTTTGGTAACATTTGACGTCAGTGAAATAGGACGGTAGTTCGGTGCCAGACTTCGGTCCCCTCCCTTATAAATTGGGACAATATGCGCTCTTTTAAATTACTTAGGCACCTGTTCTTGTGCCAATGGTCGGTTCATCAAGCAAGATAGAAGTGGGGTCACTGATTTGGGGTCACTGATTTAGAGACACGCTTCAAGAATTGTGCGGGTCACACGTCCGGGCCTGGAGAGCTACTTTGTTTGAGAGACTGGATGGCTTTGGTAACGTCGTGTTCATTACCCAATCGGACATCAATGTCTTTAATCTTGCTGCTTCTACACTTAAACTTTAACGATTGATTGGACAAGGAGTTTCGCTTTTTTGACCAGATTTTACTTCTTATAGAGTCGTTTTCTGCATTTTGGTATTTGGTACCACAAGTCCTTGTGCGACAAAAGTGGTACTTCTAAAGTGGCACTCACCTCCTCCAACGCGTTATGCAACAAATGAATTAGGTCGTCAATACCAGTTTCTTGTTCCATTTTGTCAACATCGTTCAAACTGCTTACCCTTGAGTTAATCTGAGGCCAGAGGCATTCGTCAAAACGGACCTTCACTAACCCATTTTTAGCTGCTTTGGTCCGTGTGGGAGTTTTGGCGTTGTCTATGGTGGTGAGTATTTCAAGAGTGCTGTGGTCCGAGAGACGACTTTCCGTTAGCTGAATGTTTGCCTTTGTCTGGGTCGTTTGAAAAAACTAGGTCTAAGGTACTTTCCGCTCACGTGGCATTACCGATATGTTGCGAGAGATTTTCCCGATCATGAACTCTTCTTGTAGTAGAAAAGATGCAGAACAGGCCTTTGGGAGGTGACTGCAGCCCATGGGGCTCGGACGCCATTTGGCAATGGTTGTTGGGAAATTAATAACCCCCATTATCAGTCAAAGGGAGCATTTGGCTTTTGCCAATTCTCTCTGGATAAATGCAAGCCTGAGGAGATCACATACAGTAGAACACAACAACTTGTAACGACTGACTTTATTCCGGTGCTCGTTGACGAGTACTCAAATCCAAACAGCGTGACGCCACACTACCCCCCTCCGGAAGCCCGGAGGGCGTGGCAATATCATAAGTCATAACAAACGAAACACAGATGAACGAACGAAAGAAAACATGTAAAGGAGAAAGGACTGTCAGGGAAAGTAGGAGAGTGGTTTGACTGTGGTGCGGCCAGGTGCGGAAACAAAAGGTGTTTTATCTGTTACGTTTTGGGCGAAAGGATGTGCTGCTGAAGGATTGGTGGAGGTGTGGCGAGCATGTGCTCGCTCACCTTGAATCATCTGTGATATGTATATATATAGCTAGGAACTCTTGGTAATAAACCAGTCAACTACCATCTCTTGACTCAATCACATGGCGGACCTTGCGTCCGCCATAGAGGGTTTGATTGGCGAATCGGGCAAAAACGCAGGTTTCAAACGATACGTGAGGGATGGAGGTCAGGGCTGTAATGAAAGTAAACCTCTGTCCCTATCATCGATTTGGGCCACACCCAATCGTCGGGAACTGACTCCTTTGGATGGTCCTCTGGGTAGAGAAAAGGGTGTTTAGAACGAGGATATCCCG
>NC_081450.1:3682205-3747479 GCF_007210705.1 Tigriopus californicus | reverse complement strand
TCAATCTCTCGGCCTCGAGTGCATATTCCGTTATATTGATGTCCTCAGATGGTTCAGGCAGTACCCGCGAAATTCCCTCTGGTAGGGCCCGTCGAAAAGCCGAGAGAGCCAAAAGTTTTGGGGTCAGGCCACAAGCAGCGAGGCGAAGAGAAAAGGGTGTTTAGAACGAGGATATCCCGTCCGGTCCGTTGTTGGATTAGAGAAGGCCATTTTAATGTGTACTGAACGTCGGGGTCACCAATGAGGAGATCACATACAATAGAACACAACGACTTGTAACGACTGACTTTATTCCGGTGCTCGTTGACGAGTACTCAAATCCAGACAGCGTGACGCCACAAGCCCATTGTAAAAATAATTGTTAGAGATTGGAGGCGGTCTATAAACCACGATAAACGTCAGGTCCCAAGTTAGTGCATACACTAGTAATATTTCTACCCCTCCATTTGAGAAAAAGATTGGGATGGTTAGTCATTTTTTATGTACAGGCGCACGCCACCATGATGGAAAATAGTATTTTGAGGCCTTGCCCTACAGTAACGAAACAAAGTGAACCCCTTTATGACCAATTCTTCGTCCAGGACCCCGTCCCGCAACCAAGTCTCCTTGATCGAGATAAATTTAATACACTGATCTAAAACCAAGTTCCACAAATTTTTCTTTGGATAATCTTTTTTTGATATAGGGCTTTGCGGAGTTAGTAATCTCTGCCCAGGCCCACACTTTTTGTTGATAGTATTTATCATATTTCTTTGAACGGACTTGTGGATGAGATGAATCGAGTACAGTTAATTCTTCCTCGTTTTTTAATGAGAGTTCATTTCCAGACCTAAGGAAAACATTTATCCTTTTTAATACGAGATAAACGCACAATACCTCAGAGGGTAAGAATCCTAATTGAACACCTGACCTTATTGGGATCGGAGTTTCATTAATTAGGAAAGCTAATCAGCGCCATGTAGAAAATAAACAATGTTTGGAGGTAAATTCCAAATTAGGTAGAACTCCTTATTATTCTTACAGCTTAATTGACATAAATCTTTTATATAAAAATGGAAGCTTCTGATGAGAGTGTCAGTTACCTGATTATAATCAAGTCTAACAAGTCTAAACATGAAGGTTCTTCTCCACTTGGTTTTTATTCTGGTCTTGTGTACGGCATGGATCAACGCTCAAGGTGAGTTGTACGAATTCACTAATAAAAAGACCCAGAAAATAGAGAGGAAAATCGCAAAAGGGCAACGACAAAGAATTGAAAAAGGTGATAAATTGCACTTGCACTTTTGAAGCAAATCAATGTTAAGGGATGAGTTTCAACTTAAAATACATTAACACCTGAGCATGTTACAAACTTACATTTCGGTCCAAATAAATGCTATTTGGGAAGCAATCTTGACTTATTTCCAACCCAGGATTTCCATAGTATCCGCTAAATTTGGACACCGATTTTTGATGAAATCATTGTCAGCCTTAGCATGCTGTCTTAAATGCTGAAAACATTGGAATCTTAAGCATTAGATCACATCATTCAGAAGATTTTAATCTCAGCGAGTTGTGGATATGGCTTCAAGGTGAAAAGAAATCACGATAGTTTGTCCGTGACGGCACTTTTCTGAGTTGCTATTGTCCCGCCATCAAAGAGTCAAGCTCTGACTCACAGAATGTGGCGGGTTACATCAGAAGAGGCAAGAAAGGCAGGGCGTTCAAAGAGGAAGGAAGCAAAAGGAAAATGCAGGCCGTCTCCTCTCCCTTTTTACCCCAAGCTAGCTCCCCCTGAGGACCCTCATGTCTAAATCAGTACATATGTCCAAGAAAAATCCATCAATTTGTTGAATGCATCAAAGGCCAAGGTCTGATGCTTAAACAAATGAAAGCAAATGTTAGCTTAACCAATCCTATATCACACAAAAGGAAATTTAATGCCTAATTTGTTTGAAACAATGCCAAATCTGTAATTCTGAACTGCAGATGGCGATAGCTTCGAAAATTGATGACGTCAACTTGAAAATGTTTAATCAAAACGGCAACCGATCAATGTCTTCAAATTGACTTTGGCAAGAAATAGTCGCCGCTGTATTCTGTTAAAATTTTGCTTTCTTAGATATTTTATTGTCATTCTTGAGATATTGCTGGAAAAATGATCAGCCCTGTGTTTTTTATAGAACACTAAAAGCAATGAAGAAAGAAAACAAATATCTCATATTTTTTTATAAACCATCGATGGAGGTAATAACTAAAAATATATTGATATATCCTCAAAGCCAATTTTGGTGCGATTAGTGAGAAAAAGCAGCAAATAATGATCTCGGTAGTTGAATCAACATTTTAATCCGACCCATGGTAACCAAGTTAAAAAAATGCATGGAAAGGAATTCATTTTTTTCCATAAGTCATGTTATACGCCGGTCGTACTAAATAATTTGGTAGGAAACAACAAACTGGTTGCACTGGATTTTTTAATTATTTTCTTAACGCATGTACATTTTTTTATTTTCCCCAGATACTTGTGGAGGGCGGTTCAAGATGTGTCATTTGGCCAAGGCTTTGGCCATATATCAAATTAAGAGGGATGCCGATCCCAGCGTTTGTACCCGAGCTTGCCAATCAAGCAGATTTCGATCCCAAACCAAGTACATTACGATGTTCAACCACGGGTCCAGCAAAACCTACTGCGCTTGTCTTCCGGCCTGCCAAATGCATGACATCAACAACCGTAGGCTCAACCCTTATGCCGGCGTTTTTGAAAATAAGAAGAGCAATGATGTCTCAAATGTGTGTTAAAGGAGAGAGGTTGCTGTTGTTTTTCGTCATGTATTCGTCTTCATAATAAAATTAAATTCAGAGCATTTTCAGGATTGGTCTTTATGAGGGAATGGTTTACTAAATTTGACGATTCAATCATTTTCTAAACCCCAGTCGTAAAAAAACCAACGTAAGGGTGTTGCCGGTAGCATCTTGAACAATGAAGGAGCCCTAGAAGGAACAGAGAGCTACTGTATATAAATACCCGGTGCGACAGAAAGAACAACACTGGTAACTCTTTTTGTTCTACAGCCGGAAATAAATGAGTTAGCGAAACAAAGCAAAAAATAAATGGACGGATTTGTGTTGGACAGAAACTAAATGATGAAAAATAAAACTTCAAAAACCTGATTTTAACCACGGCAAATACCAAATTAGGAAGCCTTTTCTGCCTAAGGTCCTACCTTGCGGTCCTACCTGCATCTGAGGTCTTTAAGGTCACTGGGATCAGCTGGAATGCATATTTGCCGAGAAAAAGCTTAGAAAAGATGATTGTTGATTCAAAGAATGGGTTGTTGTAGACTTTTATAGACTTATGAAAACATCTATAAAGAAACCTAAAGTGAAATTTATGGGCAGTGGCAGGTCAGATTGAATTGCTTAGTTTCCCGTTGGACAAATCATTTAGTTCAGTAGCTGGTCAAGTTTTACGAAAAGGGAAAGCCTCTAACTAATGAATAAGTATGAAGCACTCATATCGTCTACTCTAAGGTCATCCTATTCACAATTGAAAGTTTGGATGCTGGCACAATCATCTTTCATTCAGACCAAAAGACATTTGCCTATTGTTCAAGCTTAAAACCAGTTTACAGCCCTTAGAATTTCAAGAGAATCCGTTTTTAGGCCCCAGAAAAGAGCGAGAGTAAAACTGGGTCAATATGCCCTTGTGATTGCATCCAAGCATTCTACCAGTAACAACAAGTGGGCTTGACGAGACGCCGTGATCTGGACCCAAGAGCGGCAAATGACCGAGAAAACCCAGATCGGAAAAGAGTCCGCGATGAGTTTACTCTTTCCCGTGGACAAGCCGAAGCCGTTAGAATCTTGGAGCTAAAGTCTTTGGAAAGAACAAGATGGATCTACAACGAAAGAAGAAGTTGATGAGGTTGACGGAACCAGAGAATGCCAATCTCGATCTCCCAGTATCAAGGAGACTCGCTGACGCGAGTGATGCCAGTTTGCCTCGATTTAGCCTCTTGAGCCTTCCTATTGGCCTGCGTTCAAAAGCACCCTCATTTCATCCCCAACCTGCCCCCCGTGATCGAGTAATGAGTCAAAACAAGGAGACGAGTGACACGACCATGCTGGTTGATATGTTACGAAGACAGACGGCCTCTAACACCAAGATCAGGTCTTTTGTCGGTGACTCGCTTTATTTCAGCCATTTTTTGAAGCAGGTGGTAGACGTCATCGAGCAAAACTTGAGCGATCCTAAGACAAGACTAAACAGATTGCTTGAAGTGGTCGAAGGGGATCCACGAGCTCAGATTGAGAGTTGCATTGTTTTGGACGAAGAGAGAGTACGAGTACTGCTACAAAGAGGCCAAGCGTCAATTAACCAGGCGGTATGGAAATGAAACTCTCGTGGCCAACACGTATATAGAAGTCCTACGGAAATGGCCCCCGATCAAAGATCATTCAGTTAAAGGCGTGCAAGATTTGTACTCTGCCTTGCTACGATGTGCGGCTGTTGTTCGACCAACTGATCTTGACTCCCCCAGGTTCTTGGGGGATCTCGTACAAAAGTTCCCTGTTGGGGCCAGAAACTCGTGGAGATCCCTGATTGTCAGGATCAGACGTGAATATGAAGTCCCTGAAACATTTCAGCATTTGCTCGATTTTGTGGAAAAAATGTTAGAAAAGGGTAGTGAACCTATTTATGGGGAGGAGGCCACGAAAGCTGTTACCGCCACGCCAAAAGTGAATTGGTGAGAG
This sequence comes from Tigriopus californicus, assembly GCF_007210705.1. Lineage (NCBI taxonomy): Eukaryota > Metazoa > Arthropoda > Copepoda > Harpacticoida > Harpacticidae > Tigriopus > Tigriopus californicus. Next base: position 3,742,742 of record NC_081450.1, on the reverse strand, counting down.
GTTATTGGGTTCAAACGGATCAACTATCCCAAGATGACGAGTTTGGCAACTGTTGCATCACGAAGTGAAATGATCGCTGGATGGCTAGACTGTAGGGGGGAACATAATGTTGAATGTTGCGAGAAATTGAACATGAAAAGTGTCTCTGAAAGGCAAAAACCTAATGAAAAGGAAAGGTGCGTGCTATGGTTGCTACGGTAACGGTCATCTATCTCGAAGATTCTCAACGGGTTAGCAGAGATGTTAACGGGCCTTTCAGAGTCATTCATCGCCGCTGGTGTAGGGGAGGCTATGTTCGTTAAAATTGTCGAGGAAGGAACGAACTTCATTGAGGGATCATATGAAGTTCCGTTGCCATCAAAGAAGCGCCCATTAGATATTCCTGACGGACAAAGGATTCCTAAGAACTGGGCTAAAGGAGTTTTGGAATCGGATCAAACAGGATGAGAATGCCAAGAGTGACTATTTCAAATTTATGGATCAGTTGATTCAGCATAATAATGCTCGTGAAATCAATGAAGATAAATTGGAGAATTCCTAGAAAGGTATGTGCCATGATATTACTCACCACAGAGTGTACCATCCACAGAAGGGCAGCGTCCGAGTTGTCTTCTATTGTGGAAACAGGTTGACGGGCGTTCCTTCAACGAGGAGTTACTTCTTGGTCCGGACCTGACTAACTTGCTGATAAGAGTGCTCATTCGAAAAAGTGCTCGAATAAAAGTTGGATACCATACTCAAACTGGCTTGATAAATTTCATTGCCACAGAATTACATCGTCTAGTCAATAAGTTAGTTTTGCTTCAGAGGGGGAGCGATCTCAATCCAATGAATGTCCCCAAACGGGTTGGCGATGGTGAACGGGGAGTCCCAACCCGTTGAGGCTTTGGAGGTAGCCAGATGTTGAAGCAAAGTTGCCTAATTCGAGCATTTTTAGGTGGACACGATTCCTGAGTTCTGGCCCAAAGACCTCTGGCCGCCCTACTCGCCAGACTTGACCCCGATGGACTTTGGGACGTTGTTCATTTTGAAGAGGAGGGCATGTCCCAAAAAATGGCCAGCACTGAACGGGCTCAAGAAGAAACTGGGTGAGGCATGGCATCAACCACACAATTTGAGGTATCTACCTGCACCGCCTCTGCTTTCAAGAGATTTCGGGCCGTGGTCAAGACCAGAGGTGGTTATGTTGAACTTAAAGCAATTTTTTATTCACCAATGTGAGGTTACATGGTAAAGCCCATGGAAAGAAACCCCCTAGAAGAAATATGTCAGCGCATACACCTGAAAATAACAGTCTCGATTGTAGTGGACCAGGCTGTAATTACAGGAATGCAAAAGAAAAGATATATGTAAAGATTGACTTACTATGTACATTATTACTCTTCAACTTGTAATATTTTTCCTTAAAATTGATTCTCCAAATTTTTCCTTAAAAGTTCAAGAAATTGTTCCGAATTTCCACAAATATTGGAATGTTTTGCTGAATTGGCCGAAATTGCTGTTAATGGCAGAAAAATGTTAGATATTGCGGATAAGCTTGCAAAATTTGCAGGATTTAAGTTTTGGACGGCCCTAGTTATGTTTGTCTCAAAACAGTTCCATGATTGTTCAAACAGTACCTTGGTTACAAACGGATGTCGCAGATACGAAATCATTATTGAATAAGAATGATATATTGTCAAAATCACCCCCAAAACTCCCAAAGACAGCCATACCACTTCTTTAAACCCATGAGCCTTGAAAGCTTGGGAAAAACCTTGAACAGTCTCCATTGGCCTCAAGTCTTCGAGGAACTAGCGCTAATATCCATCCAAAATGTAGGCGTCTCCTTTGAAAAGAGTAATTTATTGAAGACTCTCTAAGTTAACGGACTGAGTTGCACTGTCCCAGGTACTATTTTGCCTTTAGGAAGGAATTATCAAAAGGTGACAGCTCTGATCAATTGACTTGGCATTTGTGCACAAGAATTGACGCGTCTTCCCTGCAAGGAATTCGTCAATCGAGTTCGAGAGCGAGAAGTTGGAATTATTCACCTTTGTAAGGTTTTTGAACAGATTTTCAACCATTCTTAACCAATATTTTTGCTCCTTTGCTGAGCAAAAAAAACATAGAAATACGATCTAAGATCCCCGACTTTATCAAGGGATAATTAAATGAATGATTTATTGCTGAAGTAGTGTGACACAATGGATAAGCCACCAACTCTTTTAGGAGATCTCCAAATGTTAGGTTAGATCGGTTATGGCAGGATTACTTGGCACCCAAGATCCTCTTTTAGGCCACCCACCCCCGCCTGTTATCGTCCTCACACTCGTCGAGAATTTTAGACCTTACTTCAGCCGCACGATCGAAATAAGCTACATAGTCCACTATCGTATCCCTTCTGGTCTTAGGGAACTGGGGTGATCACAACCATTATCCACGGGATCGACGCTCTTGGAATCTTCACACAAGGGTAACCTTTCTTGAAGGTATCCCTTAACTGCCACCAAATGTTAGGTTAGATCCCTTTGTTGGTCGGTGTCCGTTTGAATAATAATGTACATAGTAAGTCAATCTTTACATATATCTTTTCTTTTGCATTCCTGTAATTACAGCCTGGTCCACTACAATCGAGACTGTTATTTTCAGGTATATGCGCTGACATATTTCGTCTAGGGGGTTTCTTTCCATGGGCTTTACCATGTCACCTCACATTGGTGAATAAAAAATTGCTTTAAGTTCAACATAACCACCTCTGGTCTTGACCACGGCCCGAAATCTCTTGATAGCAGAGGCGGTGCAGGTAGATACCTCAAATTGTGTGGTTGATGCCATGCCTCACCCAGTTTCTTCTTGAGCCCGTTCAGTGCTGGCCATTTTTTGGGACATGCCCTCCTCTTCAAAATGAACAACGTCCCAAAGTCCATCGGGGTCAAGTCTGGCGAGTAGGGCGGCCAGAGGTCTTTGGGCCAGAACTCAGGAATCGTGTCCACCTAAAAATGCTCGAATTAGGCAACTTTGCTTCAACATCTGGCTACCTCCAAAGCCTCAACGGGTTGGGACTCCCCGTTCACCATCGCCAACCCGTTTGGGGACATTCATTGGATTGAGATCGCTCCCCCTCTGAAGCAAAACTAACTTATTGACTAGACGATGTAATTCTGTGGCAATGAAATTTATCAAGCCAGTTTGAGTATGGTATCCAACTTTTATTCGAGCACTTTTTCGAATGAGCACTCTTATCAGCAAGTTAGTCAGGTCCGGACCAAGAAGTAACTCCTCGTTGAAGGAACGCCCGTCAACCTGTTTCCACAATAGAAGACAACTCGGACGCTGCCCTTCTGTGGATGGTACACTCTGTGGTGAGTAATATTATGGCACATACCTTTCTAGGTATTCTCCAATTTATCTTCATTGATTTCACGAGCATTATTATGCTGAATCAACTGATCCATAAATTTGAAATAGTCACTCTTGGCATTCTCATCCTGTTTGATCCGATTCCAAAACTCCTTTAGCCCAGTTCTTAGGAATCCTTTGTCCGTCAGGAATATCTAATGGGCGCTTCTTTGATGGCAACGGAACTTCATATGATCCCTCAATGAAGTTCGTTCCTTCCTCGACAATTTTAACGAACATAGCCTCCCCTACACCAGCGGCGATGAATGACTCTGAAAGGCCCGTTAACATCTCTGTTAACCTGTTGAGAATCTTCGAGATAGATGACCGTTACTGTAGCAACCATAGCACGCACCTTTCCTTTTCATTAGGTTTTTGCCTTTCAGAGACACTTTTCATGTTCAATTTCTCGCAACATTCAACATTATGTTCCCCCCTACAGTCTAGCCATCCAGCGATCATTTCACTTCGCGATGCAACAGTTGCCAAACTCGTCATCTTGGTTAAAAATGCAACAAATGAAAAGTATTCCAAAATTCGAGAATTTGGGCCCGGAATTCGATGGTTTTATATTATATTTTCCTTTGAGACGCTTGTGTAAGTTATTTTAGTAAGAGCACATTTATGTAAGTCGAGAAAACGTGGTGCGAAATCAAAGTGATTTACATTTTACATTCACTAATTATATAGGGCATGTCAAGTGAAGGAAATTCAAGGAAAAATGTGCTCCTGCACCCTGATTTTGAGCATTTTTGGGGAGGGAGAACTAAGACAAACATCACAATCAACTCGCCCCATCCGCCTATTGAAATTTCAATTGTCGAGTGATTTTGAGTGAGCTGTGTTACAAAATCCAAGAAAATGAACATGTTTGGTGTAGTTCGGTGAACGCAATATCAAATTGGCTCAATACCCGAATGCTATTTGCTTAGACAAGCAGATAAAATGAAATAACTGTCAATATTCAATGCATGACCAGAGTGATTTGGCTGGGCATGTTGTCTTTTAATTTACCCCATGGATTAACGTCAGTTGTTCATGAACGCGTTCACTTGAAAAGCCCTATTGGTCACAAACAAGGCATTTCTCAATAAGAGGAACGGATTACTTTGGTCCGAAGAGGTAATTCGTTACCCAACTGTTACTCGCAAAAAAATGCAATGCCGTTGCTTGTTACAATTTCTTTTATTAAAATTTGGACTACCAACATATCAAGACTTTTTGCCTTATCAATACTCTTTTCAATCAATGGTTATATTTTGTTTCAAACAGTTCCTGCCAATATGGTACACTAATGAGTAGGGTTCGGACAAAAACATTCTTTTTGAAGGACAAATCACTAAAAATGTTTTTGAAAGCACGAAATATATTTTTTTAATATTTTGTTTAAAAGTTATGGCTAAAATAACTATGCAATAAGGAAACGCTGCCAAAGAAGTCAAGGCGCTCTGACGCCAAAAGAAAGTCAAACCAAGAGGCGCTTCTGGCGAGAATGGTTCTTTTGGCATTTCTTTTTTCATTTTCTTGAAAGTGTGCTTGGTCCTATAAAGAGTCAAGCGTCCGAACGAACTATCAATATTGCAGCAAATTTTAATGCTTTAACTTATCATTTCTCTCAACGTCAAGGTTCTATCACTTTGATGAGTGATGAGTGATGGTTCATTCCTGTTTTGGAGCTCGCCGAGAACAGACGCATTTAGTTCTCGTTCTTATCTCCCAGGAATTTCGAACCAAGGTGTGACTTCTTCTGTTGCTCCTTGGTAGCTGTGCACGTGTAGTGTTCGTGGTGTTTGTGTGTGGGTGAATGAATGGGAATTGCCATTCATTCACTCAATTAGGTTTGGTTTTTCACGGCTCTTTGGTATGACGTAATTACTTTAAAGCCTAATAAGTTTATTGCTCATTTATGTTTATGTTTAGCTTCAGTAGTTTCTCTCTGATTTATAGTGTAGCATTTCTAGTTCCAAATCGTTGTGTAGTTCTTTAGTTTGATTGTATTGGCCCTTTAGAGTTAGAATTTATTGTTCATTACTGTATTGATTTATTTTGTGTTCGACCAGTTAGTTGAGTTTATTTCTGTGTTTTCTTGTTGATGTCCTAGTTTACATATGTTCTTGATTCCTTGCTTTTCTCTGTCACTTACTTCTTGTTTACTATCTCCATCTTTGATTTGTATGTTAGTTTGATGTGAAGTATTTCATTCCTATTTTGCTCTGTTGTCCTGTATCTCAGGACAAGATTGCACAGCTTTTTTAGTTCTTTTCTTCTCTTTTTCTTGGCCTGTTGATTTTGTTACTAATAGATAGTTCCTCCTGCATTCATGATGGAAGCTATTTTAGGAAAAGTCAGCAAAGAGGCTAGACAATGTTTGGACCTGGTCTTAGCTGGAAAGGATCCTTCCATAGTCAATAAGCCGTTTATTATAGAGGCTTTAGTTGCTTGGGTCAATGAAACCAGGGTGCTGCTTGAAGAACAGGCTCACCCAGTAGTTGAGAAGTCGACTAATTTGACCAACGTAGAAGTTGAAGTAGTATCTCCTCTTGAAAAAGCGCAGGAAAAGACAGTTGTAGAGAAAATAGTCTGTCCTGTTTATCGAAAGCAGCCTTGTCCTGAAGAAGGAAAAGGCTGTCAGTTTGACCACCCTAAATGGTGTCAAAAACTTCTCAAGTTCGGCCTTGAGAAGTACAATAGTAAGAAGGGATGTTCAAAGGTAGATTGTCCTTTTTTTCACCCGTACATGTGCCGTCAGTCCATGAGACTTAAGACATGCTTTAATGTACGGTGTACCTCCGTCCATGTTGAAGGGACGCAAAGAAAGCCGAGAAATAGGATAGCTCAGTTTCGTAGTTTTAGAGCTGACCCTATTCCTAAACCTAATCCCACCCCACCCCCCTTCCTTAACCCATTTAGCTTCCTCCCTCCCTCTCCTCCTACCCCCCACCCTCTCTCCCAATTCCCTCCTCTTCCTTCAAATACCCAATCCACCCCTATTCCTATAAAAACTCTCCTCCCTAATATTCCTTGCCCCACCCCTATTCCCAAAATACGTTCCTATTCAAATGTAGCTGCCCAACCCATTCCTCAAACCCAACCATCCCCATTAGCTCATGCATTGCCTCCAGTAGAACGTAGCTTTGTTGATAAGAGGGATTTTTTACGGTTGGAGAGGATGGTCCAAGATCTTGTGAACTTGGTCCGTCAAAAGAGAGGCCCGTAAAGGGGCTATATTTGAACGTGCATTGTCTGATTTCTAAAAAAGACAGCACAAAAGTTAAGATCTTAGAAGAACTAGCCGTTGAGAGAGAGATTGCATTCATCTCTATAACAGAAACCTGGCTTCGGCCAGGGGTCTTAGATGAAGAACTAACCATAGTTGGTTTCAACTTAGTTCGTTGTGATAGGATACGCCCTGATAATCCCATATTCCCACATGGGGGCGTATGCCTATATGTTAGGAATGATTTGCACATTAGTCATGTACAAATGTCGAATGGAGAAGTAGAGGTCTTAGTTTGTCATCTTCGAGGTCTTGATTTGTCTATTGTTACAATGTATAGACCCCCTTCTTGTTCAGCAAGCTCTTTTTCGTCAGCTCTCCAATTCACTGGAAATGAGTTGGACCTGGCAGTTTGCTCGAAGGTTTTCTTTGTAGGGGACTTTAATTTTCCGGCTAGCGTTGTAGAGTGGGAGGTTAGTCCTGATGGGTATATTCCCATTTCGAAATCGACATCTCAGTCGTTCGAAAAGCTGGAAGAATTCGCGATCTTGCGCAATTTCTCCCAGCACGTTGGTGTAGCCACTAGAGAGAATAGCGTTCTCGACTTGGTCTTTTCCAATGACCCTGATCTGATCCAGTATGTCCATGTGACACCTACTAATCTGTCAGATCATCATGTTCTTGAGATAGGGTCGACCATTACTCAAAAGCCGGCGTGCTCTAGAGTAAAACCGGCCAAAAAGGTCGGTTTGGCTAAGTTCAAGTTCAAAGATGAACATTGGCCGTTGATTATAGAAAGATTAGAAGAACTTGACCTGATTTCAATTCTGAAACAGGAATCGTCCATAGATGCAGCCATTGATAAGTTAGTTTCAGTTTTTAAGGAAGTTTGCTCCAGTTTAGCAATCTCTGAATGTGTTCCGAAAGGTGGTACACGGACAAAAATTCCAAAATATAGGAAGACTTTGTTCAAAAAGAGTTGCAAACTAGCAAAAAGGCTGAAGAGCACTTCGAATCCAGTAATTGTGGCTAGTCTCCAAAAAAAGTTGGACGTAGTTCAGGGTAAGATTAAGGCCTCCATCGAATATGACCAGTTACAAACTGAGAGTAAGGTGGTTCAGGAGGTCAGGTCGAATCCGAAGGCATTTTTCTCTTATGCGAACTCTAAGAGAAAAATGAAACACTCTGTTGGGCCTTTTGAGGTTGATGGGGCAGCCATTAGCAATGTAGAGACTATGGCTAACATGCTTGGAGATCAGTTCTCTAGTGTGTTTTCAACCCCACTGAGTTCGGAAGCAACAGCTCATTGCTCTGAAGATGAGTCTGTTGAGATTGACATGGTTAGTCAAGCTGAGCGTTTAGATGATCTTGTAGTCACAGATCAAGATGCTTTAGAGGCCATAAGGGACTTGAGGCTTTCCAGCTCTCCTGGTCCTGATGGTGTGACATCTCAGTTTCTGATGAGATGCTCACTGGTTCTCGCTCCTGTTTTCTCGTACTTGATGCGCTGCATCTTGGATCAGGGCAAGTTTCCATCTTCACTAAAGTTAGCTCATGTTGTTCCAATTTTTAAAGGGGGAGATAAGTCGCTCCCCAGTAATTACAGGCCGATTTCTCTCACTTCGAATATTGCGAAGGTGTTTGAGAAGATCATGAAGTTCAAACTTGTTGAATTTCTTGATATTCATGAAGTCCTTCCTCCTAGCCAGCATGGGTTCCGAGCACATTTTAGCACGGTTACCCAACTGATTGAACATATTGAGCGGGTTATTGAGGGACTAGAGAGTCATGAATCAGTTGATGTAGTTTATCTCGACTTTGCCAAGGCCTTTGACAAGGTAGATCATGGGCTTTTAGTTAACAGGCTCCATGAAATTGGGATCCAAGGCAGGGTTCTCAATTGGTTAAAAAGTTTCATTTCTGGTAGGAAGCAATTGGTTAAGGTTGAGGGATCCCTTAGTGACATACATGATGTCAAGTCAGGTGTTCCCCAGGGTTCGATCTTAGGGCCCCTCTTGTTTATAATATTCGTTGCCCCGCTTCAAAAGCTTAGTATCACTGCCAGTCTCTCTTCTTATGCTGACGATACAAAGTTAGTTTCTGGTAGGAATGGCCAAGATTCCAGTAGCCTTGCAAAGGACTTAAATCGAATCTACTCTTGGGTAACTGAGAGTAATATGGCCCTGAACGGAATGAAATTCCGCTCAATGACATTTGGGTCAACTCCTTTAAATACTCCACTCGTAGATAATGGAGGTAAAGATATTGAGCAGGTCTCATCTATGAAAGATCTAGGTGTAGTCCTCCAAAATAATGGAAAGTTCGATGAGCATATCCAGCTGAAGGTGGGTAAGGCTTTTCAAATGTGTGGTTGGATATATCGCACGTTTAAGTCCAGAGATAGCATCACGATGCTAACTCTGTACAAGTCGATTGTCCAGCCACATCTTGAATATGCCTCACCCATTTGGGCTCCAATGAGTTCAGCAAGTTTGCAAAAGGTCGAACAAGTCCAAAGATGTTTCACTAGGAACATCACAGGATTGAGAGAGCTCTCATATTGGGAGAGGCTAAAAAAGTTGGGACTGTACAGTGTTCAGAGAAGGTACGAAAGGTATCTGATACGGTACGTCTTCAAAAGTATCCATGAGCTTTGTCCCAACCCAGGGTAAATAGACGAATTAAAACCTTTCATTTTAATAGTACTGGGGATTACATTCCCTGTAGCGGTTAGAAAAGCCCGTGAAAAACCAAACCAGAAAAAAAGAAAAACAACCAAAGTTTCTTGTTTCTAGATGGCATGTTTCTTCTTCGTATTCGCCTACTCAGTTAGAAATTGGAGTGACACGGAGATTTTTGAGCAACACGAAACCTCAAGAACTTCAATTGCATATTGTCCACTCTTCAATGATGTAGTCATCCCCAAGTCAAAGCCATAGAGCTATTTTCAAGCAAAATGGTTTTCCCACTGTTGATAAGTTTACCAAATTGCAATCGTAATTGCATAGAGATTATAAGGGTGATGGTTGTAGCGTAGTTGATTAACGCACGACCAAGTTGTATTTGGGTTTATGGGTTCAAGCCCACGTCTCCACCCTCGCTCTAGTGGATATTCGCCTCGAATGGCGATCCTTATCCCCAGAGTGGGCCCCAGTCACCAATATGTGATACCAAATGTATACATTCATGCGAAATAGTATATCCAATGAGACTGTACGTACATATCGCGCAATAAAGATATTAATTTCTTATGTCCATTGTTAAACCTCATGACATAATTGTGTCAAGAACTTGGATTATTTAAAGCAAAGCACATTTTTTCCTTGGTTTGGGTTTTGATGAGCTTTTCTAACCGCTACAGGGAATGTCATCCTCAGTACTATCAAAATGAAAGGTTATATTTCGTCTTATTATCACTTGCCAAGACCGAGACAACTAGGCAAATCTCCTACAGGGACGAGGTAAAGGATAGGTCCCAGAATGAACCCCTGGGGCACTCCGTATTTGACGTCAATCAAGCCGGATTTGGCCCCATTCCTTTTTTTGTTTGTTTCTTCACAGGCTTTTCTAACCGCTACAAGGAAGGTAATCCCCAGCGCTATTAAAATGAAATGTTATGATTCGTCCATTTATTACCTGTTAATTTATAAATGGTATTTCGTCTAACAACGAATTAGGGTTGGCAGACCGAGCTAGTCCTTGAATGTAGGATTGATCAGGAATGTTACATAAAAGTTTGCCCAAGTCTGACTTGAAAAATGCAACCCGATCAACAAGGCCTACGTAGTCCCTACGAATATTAGTGGGAAGTAAATTAAACAATGAGGGAGCCCGAGAAAGAAGAGAAGTGGACTGCATTGTTTTAACTAGCCTGGATTCTCGAGGGCTTAAAGGTGCTCTCAAAACGCACATTCAGCCTCTACGGTCACTACAATTGACCCCAAATCCTGGGTTGGAACAAAGCTCATGGATACTTTTGAAGACGTACAATAAAAGATACCTTTCGGACCTTCTCTGGACACTGTATAGTCCCAACTTTTTTAGTCTCTCCCAATAGGAGAGCTCTCTCATTCCTGCGATGTTCCTAGTGAAACATCTTTGGACTTCTTCGACCTTTTGCAAACATGCTGAAGACGAAGGTTCAAGATGTGGCTGAACAATCAACTTGTACAGAGTTACCATTGTGATGCTATCTCTGTTAGCCACAATAAGAAAAAAATCAATAATTGTCATTAGTCTAGTTCATAACTAGTTTTTTACAGGAAACATTGTTGGTGTAAGCCACTTAAGTTATACGGAAAGTCCCTTGAATTATATAGCATTAAACAAAGATACGAGCGATATCTTATTGTTTACATATTCAAATGTCTTCGCGGACTTTGCCTTAACCAGGCGTTGAGCACTCCCAGAGTGACAGAAGAGGCATTACTTGGGCTGACAATCGACATAATGAGAGTCCGTTGTACAACAAACTCAAAGAGGCGTCATTGGTTTCCAATAGAGCCCGTACTCTATACAACATGTTGCCCATACCTCTCCGACAACTCTACGTATTAGATGAACCATTGCTTACTTTTACGCGAGACTTAGATCGTTTCCTGCAAACGTTTCCATACCAGCCGGACGTTCAGGGGTGCCTCAAAGCACCACGTACAAATTCGTTAGGAGACCAAATTTCTTATAAAACGTGAATTGACTTGCTGGGAAGTCATTCCCAAGCATCGGCTAACAACCGGTAAAAAAATAATTAATTGAGTAAACTTACTAAAGAAGCAGTTGTCTCTCGTAAAGGGAAGTCATTATTGTAATATGTTGACTTGTTAGTTCTTACCTTGATATTTGATATTCCTTAAACGCCCTGCTTTTGGAATAATGGAGCTTTGTTTAATGCTTATTTAAACTTGCCCGCCCAACCGAGTCTAATGATTAGATGTCAAATTTGAGGACACGCCATGGAACAATCTATCCACAAAAAAAACATATTTTGCTAGTACTTAACGAAAAATGGAGCAGTTACAACAACCCTTGGGTGGACTCCCCGGGTTTTCCAACTCTTTCCGGACCACGGGACTCCGCTCCAAGATCTGGCTTCTTTTGGGTATCCTCGGGCTATCCCTTACGTTCATCCGTTTGAACGATGTCTATGGGGAGTTTCAAAAAGGTCCAGTTTTGACTCAGGTTTGGATATTGCATATTTACATTTTACGTCTGGAGTTGAGCCAACTGTTCATCTTTTAAAAGATCATTGCGCCCCTTCACTTTGCTAGTCCTTGCTCTTATTTCCAAACTACATTACTATTACGTCCAGGTTACACAATTGATTTTTTGCATATATCGTCAAGGAAGTTCTAACTCAATTTATAATCAATTACGTTGGTACTACTTGTTAGTGTCAATAAAAGGTTCGAAAAAGGACCCTTAGATAATGGTTGGGCATGCTAAGGACGAAAGATTATACTTTTTAACTGCCTTTTCCTTATTGAGAAGGGTCGCCGGGCAAACTAATCTCCCGTCGTCAAATTTTGCCCCATGGTAAAACCCTCACCATGGATTGTTGATTTATGAAAAATATATTGCAAATACCATAATTTATAATCATCATCTCTTATCTATTTAGGTGGATTTGAAAGCTGTTTCCGAGTCCAGCGCATTCCCAGCAGTTACTCTCTGTACTCTGAATCAAATCAGCTGTGACAAAGCCTTTCAAATACCTAACTTATTGAAAAATAATGGCGGTCTCGATCATGAACAAATTCAAGGAGAGCTGCCCAAAGTTTGTCGCCTGTTTAAAATGGCCGGATGTCTAACCAATTGTTCCGATGGAGACCACTTTCTGAGCTATAACTTTGATGATCTATACAACTCTCTATTGGGCTTCACCAAAACTGTCATAGGCGAATCTATGGAATCAACTATCCATGAGTTCAAATATGCCAATGATAATCAAAACTTTAGCAATTTTGTTGAATATTACTTGCCCAAGACTGGTGTTTGCTTTCACTTCAACTATCTGGGCTTGGTGAAGGAAGCAGGAGTGGGAGAAGAAAATGGAATGGAATTGCTCATTCGACTCAATTCGGACCCCAATCTAAGGGAAGGAATACAAGAAGGAAAGCATGGATTAACCTTGACCATTCAAAGACCCCTGACGTTTCCAACCCTAACGTAAGTAATTAAACATAACATTCATACCTCCCTCAATATCTGGAGTCTATTTACTGGCAGGCTTAATCGACTCGATTTGGAACCAGGCATGGCACATCTTATTCCGTTGAACCGAGGTTCTTGGAATTTTAAAAAGAATTGCATTTCAAATTGGAGCCAAGCTAAAGTGGAGACTTTTAAGAAAAAGGTGGTGATTGATCTTTTCGCTAATATTCACTACGATCAAAACGTGTGCAAGCATTACTGCCAATTGGAGAGCATCTATCAAAAATGTGGATGTGTTGCAACTGAACATGAAATTCTCGGAGCAGCTCGTCAGTATATCTTTTTGGAGGCAAATGGAAATCTTGCTCGGGTAAAAACAGTTTAAGACAGAAACATAAAACAATGATTCATTATAAAAATGGTTCATTACAAAACATGTTCTTTACATTTACATTTGAGAATGCAAAATATTTCCATGACGGAAAAATAACGTCTGATTTAATTATTGATTCGGCGAAGTGCTTTTGAAGTAAATACTTCATGTTTTTTCCTCTCTTAGTCGTGCTTACTTAATGATAGCGCTTGTACGACAACCTCGACCGTGGCTGATCCCGAAAGCACATGTGGGTGCATATTAAGTTGTACAGAGGTGACTTTTGACATTCTACACTCGCAAGGTAAATGGCCCGCAGATGGATCCTGGAAACAGATTGCCAAGCGTTTTGGAATAACTCGGCCAATTGTTATGGCCACGGATATGATCAACTTTGAGGAGGTGGATATCGAGAAGTATACGGACTTTCTGTGGCGGAGGAAAGTGGACACCTCAGTCATGAAGATCAACATTTTTATCCGCTCAAAAGAGAGCCTCGAGTTTTCTGAAAAGGACAAGTACCAGTCGTATTGGGAATTTCTGGCCAAGATGGGAGGCTCTATGTCGGTATTCATGGGTCTTTCTTTTGTGGCCGTTATTGAAGTGTGGGGAACCTATTTGGTTTGGATTTGGTCTGTTGTTTCTTGCAAAATGTCTAGAAAGAAGAAGACGAAAGAGTTATTCAATTAATCGCCATTCCACAAGCCTTTCTATGTGGCCAAATCGACATCTTTTTTTGGCCAAAACAAAGATTGAGGTTTTGTCAATCAGTTGACGCTTTGCTTTATGAATATTTTTTTACATATTCACACATAACATAGAGGAAAAGTTTGTAAGTTTACCTTGATCCAACACGGTTTCTATAAAAGTCTTCAGAAGTGCAAAATGTATCACCCTAAAGATTCAAAATGTTTGTCTTCGTCCACCAAAAGTTGAAGAAAAAAGTCTGAAAAATGAATGAACGAACTGTGTAAAACTGTGATTGGTGATATTGATCGGTTGGGAAAATAACGTAGTAAAAACATATTGATTCACAAATATTCGTACAGTATCATGGGAAAACCACACTAAAGGGAGAAGTAACGTTAGCCTCAGACCTAACCAACATGTTCAAGATCAAGACCGGTGCCCTAGTTTCCCCCTCAGTCAAGGCATCCCTAATCCAAAACCTAAGCAATAAGCTTAGAAAGTAGTTAAACCTAAGAAAGTAGGAGCTCCTGAGAAGCAAAACGTTGATGACCATTCCTCGCCAAATTGCACACAAGAACTCTAGACAAGGACAATTAGAGCCTGGAATCAAGTACTACTGAACATTACAGGGTACGGGGCATGCGATGTTACACTTTCAAAGACTTTGAAGTTGTTGGCCGATTCCGACCTTGTCGGGCAAAAGTGATTAAAACACAAATGGAAGTTGAATTGAATAGGCTATGTGGCATACCTCCCAATCTATCCAAACCCCGAGCTTCACTGTCATTGATTGACTTTTTTATAAGCTGGATCAATCGCTAGTTTTTTATTGAAATTGTAGCGCCGCATTCCTCGCACCCTGTAGAAACCACACAACTGTCTCAATAATAAGAAGGCCATTTTCTCGGAGACTTTTAAAATCCAATACAAAATCATAACATCTTCAGCTGCAATATTCTCACCATGGTTAAATATCTTGTCTTCTTTCTGACTAACGAATAATTTTAGTGTAATCATGTCTTGCAGCCAAAATAGCTGATTTGAGTACTGGTTTTACGTTGGTTATTTTGTATTTATCATCGAAGTTTATCATTTCATTTTTACGTTCAATAAATTTGTCAACAAATAACTAACATGACAAATTTTCCCAAACAACTATATGGAAAGAACAAGTGAAAACGATAATGTTATTTCATTAATCACAACTACAAATACACCTATAGGTAATGCATCATCATGATGCTTTATGCGTGATGGAGTGTAGAAATATACAATATATTTTTGGCTGATTCTCCTTTCTATCACAAAGTTTGACCCAATATCTTGGTGGCTTAGTTGTGAAACACTTTACTTTGTTGTAGCATGAGCATTGATTCCCAATAACAGTTGAAAGCAAGGAAAGGAAATCATTCTAAAAATACATAATGTAGTTGTACCAAAGAAGACAAAAGATACAAACACACAAGAGCATGTTCCCGATCCCAGAAAATGCCCAATTCGTGTGAAAGTCTTGAAATCTAAAATGGCCAACCAACTCGTCTTAAATGCATACTTGGGAGGTAATTGTAATTTCAATTACATGTTTAGACAATTTTGATTAAGTAAATTTGAAATGGAAGAAATTGAATTCAAATGCACTTGAATTTTAAATGATTGAAATCGCATAAAGACCTTATTGTTAAAACTAATCGAGAATTTCGCAGGCGTGAAGGGAAGGAAGGGTGGGCATCTTATCTTTGGACACTTTTGTCCACCCTTGTTCAGAATTGTCCAAAAATAAGGGTGCCCTAAAGCTTCAAAACCTGCAAAGCTCTAAAACGACAAATCCTTCGGAATTTGCCCAATTCAGGCAAAAACAGGACGAAAAAAAGGGAAACAACATGTGAACGTAGATGGAGCGGTAAGAGTTATTTTAATTAGGTAAATATTGTGTTTAGGGAAAGTTTTACAATTCAAATGCATTCCATCTGATAAATTTGTTGGCGGCATCATTGTAGTCCAGATTCCAGTAATCTATGGATTATTCAATGGAATTTTGATTTGGTGAAATAAATACGTAATAACTACAAGGGTTAACGTTGAGAATTCATGCTATTTGCCAAACATGATGCTTTCAAAAGGGTTTTCCAACTGTTATTCATTTTGGGCTTTTTGCCAATTCTTTAAATTTATTGATTTTTAGGGTTTTTTCACTTTTCGAGCCCACATCTTAGGTTTAAATGCATATTGAAGCGCATAATTTGGGTTTCAATATATATTTCAGTGCATATTTTGACCAAATTTCACTCATATTTTATGGCATAAAATGCATTTGGCCATCTCTAGTCAAAACCTAGACGGAGCAGAGGGTGCTTTATCCGCTCAAGAATAAGAACTGTTGCTCCTAAACTCTTACTGACCTCCTAGTACGTTAACCATAGCCTTTCCATTGTCTATGTCTTCCGCAAAGAAACCAAAGTGTGTAGTTACCTCAAATCCTAGCTATCTAAAGCTCAAAGATTAGATGCCAACATTATTCAATCATGATCAAAGCGTTTCTGAAATAAATATATCCATCTATTTTCTTGCCCATGGACCTCAACAGGACCTACACGGTGTTTCATTTTTCTCTTAAAGTTTGCATTTATGAAAAAGCCATGGGATTCGACCTGGCCTCATGCACCTCTCTAGTAGCCTTTTCCAACTGATCGTTTTCAATGGAGCCCTTAATCTTAATTTCTCTTCTTTCCCGGGCTCCTTCATTGTTTAATTTGCTTCCCGCTAATACTCGTAGGGAATAGAGATGTGTAAGGATTTGGGATTTCACACTAGTGCGCTCTCTGGTTCTTCCATGAATTAATTGTCACTATGCTTCTTATTGATGACAATATGTTGGCACCAAATGCTTTTTTTTATTTATTGGATATTTTTTTTGTCACTTGCCATGTTATGACATCTTAAGCAAAGGAATGTTTGATTTAAATGGATCAAGATAATTATCGACGATGTCCTAAAATGGCGAACAATTTTGTCAATGAAGATTTGGAATCACTGGATGTGCTCAGATCATGGTACTTCTTGCCGCGATTGTGGCGCAGCCTGGCTAGCCCACATCCAAGCCGGTTCTTTACACGTCTCTATACGTTGGCCTCATTGATCCGTTAGCATCTTTCAAGTCAGACTTGGACATTTTTTTTAGTAGCATTCCAGATCAACCCTACATTTAGGGGCTAGCTCAGTCTGGCAACTCAAATTTGTTGGTAGACCAAATATCATGAAGATTTAAAGGTAGCAAATTGACGAATCATAACGTTTCATTTTAATAGTACTGGGGATTACATTTCTTACAGTGGTTAGAAAAGCGTGAATCAAATCCAACTTTCTTTGAAGACTAACCACAACTACTGGCCCTAGTGTGCCACCCTTCTTGAACAAATACGTCCGATCCCTCGGTATTTTAGCTTTTGTCCCGCCTTTCGGAACACACTCAGGGATTGCTAGAGTTGCGCAAACTTCCTTAAAAACTAAAATATTTTTGTCTAAAGCCACAGCTACGGATGATTTTTGCTTCAGCATTAAAACCAAGTTCAGCTCCCGTAATCTTTATCCAATCAACGGCAATGTTCATCTTTGCACTTGAATTTAGCAAAGCCGATCGATCTTACTTTAGAGCACACCTGTTGTCGAGTTTTGATCAACCATATCTTGAAAACCTAGTAACCTGATAATCTGATAGATTGCCAGATTTAGCATAGATTAATTAGGTATCTGATCCACCAAAGAATTAGAGTTGACGTATCTAGCTAGCCCTTAAATTTAGGATTGCGCCAAAGCAATTACAATTGTCAATAACTTGATTCCCAATGTGATTGATCACAATCCCTTGGAAATGTAATGTCTTTTACGAGATGGTAATTGCAATTACAAATGCAACCATTGCCTGCCTATTGGGTAGAAGACTCTCGGATCTTGCCAGAGGTAGGTAGAGCTGTCCCAAAATTTAGTTTGGTTGCATTCGGATGCAATGCACAACTTAAGGCTGACAAGGCTGGACTATTCTATCCAAATCGAAAGGCATGAGCCAACAACTTTTAAAGTTAGTTCTTCCCCGATATCAATCATTGGACGGAGAAAAAATGAATCATTATTTTCCACGTGAGAACTCTGACTTTTTACGTCAAAATCTTATTGCTTCATCTGAAGTGTCCAATTACATTTCATATTGTAGACAAGGGTGGTTTGGTTCGGATTGCCGTGAACCAATACGTAGAGTTAAGTGCATGGAAATGAAGAACAGGTATCAATTTTTGCGTCTCAAGGTCATGATCAGTCTGACTTCCTTGGCAGAGAGAACCAGCATTGGTACAACATGCCAAAGAGTCCATGCTTCTCCAGTTGGATCTCAATCTCTTGCATTCCATAGGTAAACCGACTAATGACAACCATGAGGGCGGAACTGAGCACAATCCAGGTGAAGCCCCAGAAACTTGGGATCCAATGGAAGACACACTGATAGAGGAAGACCAACCAAGCGATCAAGGTGAGGTATTGGAAGGGTAAAACGGGTTGAGGCATGGTTTGTTGACTAGAATAGGCCGGGAAGCTGAGGCGTTGCTCATAGAGCTTTTCCAAGAGCTGTTCCTTCTCGTTCCAACGCTCTTGGAGCCATTTGTCCAATCCCAGGAGAGTGGTGGGAAGATCGTTGGGTTTGTACCTGAAACAGAGAAACGGAAAGAATGAAGCCGTGCATGCCTGTGGGGATTTGATAGCGTTTTAATTGTAATGGAACCGTGAAACTTCACCCAAAACGAATAACTGAAGGTTATTTTTGTTTTTTAGGTTAGTCCATATTTTTCAAATGGTTTAGTTGAATGAAACCATTGCCAAAATGAATGCCATACTTATCTGATACAAATGGTCAAGATGTACGGATGAGGTAAATGATTCAATGGGTCATTAATCAGAAAAAAAAACAAGCAGAATCTAGATCGAATTCGCAATTTGCAAATCTGTTTTGCGTCAAATGTAAAACATTTCCTTCAAAGGGTTGGTAGGCGACTTCTTGTCATTGCAACGACCAAATGTGCCATTCAATCAGAAGTCAAGAGAAATATTTACCGTTTTATATGGCAATGGACCTCCCTGGGCATGACCCCTTGGGCCATGGACCGTTCATCTTCAGGTACCTCGTCAGGATAGGCCATGGTGAGATCATAAATGGCATTTAATGATTGATCTACAAGAAAAGAATAATTGAGCCAGTCATATATCGTTTGAGGAGCTGAAGCAAATTAGTCCAAAAGACTTACTTTCTCGCAAACGACTGGCCAGGAAACTGAAGCCTGTGGTTCTTGGGTGAAGTAGATATGCAAATGGTTCCTGTTGATTTTTGATTGCAAATTGGTCGCTCTTGGCTTTGGTCTCCTTGGTCAGATTGGTTCCTTCCGGAAAAAGAACCAACTGAAATGGTGCACTAGAGTGAGCCGAAAGATGGTCCAGCATCTGTCCCATCTTGATCTCATCCGTTTGCCACTTCCTGGTGATGTACAAGAACCTGGCCATTTGCATGGTCCACCCTGAAAATGGTAACCGCAAATTGGTCTAGAGTCTTGATTACACTCAAGTGATTGTTGCTATGGTCTTACCCACACCGGGAATTTGCTTGACTTCTTGTTTCAGGACCAATTTGGCATTGTGTGATTGTGGAACAGAAGAATGAAGCAACACGCCCCAAAGGAAGTTCCAATCGACTCGGGTTCGATGGTTTAAGATGATCAGACTGTTTTCGTTGGAACAAATGGCGTCACCGGAGACGAAAAAACGCACTCCGTACACGATTTCTAATAAGGACTGAAATTTAAAAAAAAAAAGCTGTACCTAATAATTTTTCGGTCGACGTGGCCAAACCACATCTATGGGTCAAGCATTAAACATGGTCCAAAAAGGTTTGCAGTGAGAGCAGTGTAGATATTCCGCCTATAATTGAATTTGAAAAAGCATACACCTTGATAGTACTGTCTCTAGACATCATCATTTGGCGTAGAATGACCTACAATCCAAACTAATGAGCTCATTGTTGTTCACGAAATCTGCGTTATGATTGACATAAACTTCCAATCCAAATCAGTTCCCGTCAATACTTCACCAAGTGTCCACCTCTATCCACGTCAAACACAATGTGTGGAAAATCTCAAGAGAATCGGGTGTGCCGGAAATGCGATTTCCATTGTCGCCATAACTTTGGGAGCAAGGGCTGCTTCCATTGTATGCAAGTGTCTTATAGCGGTCTCCACACTAGTCCGGTTCCACACGTACGAAGTATGATGATAACGAACTCCAAATTGCATCCATCCCACAAAATCGACTTCAGTGAGGAGATGAATATTTTGTCGCAATCCGTGCACCAAACTCTAGCATTGGAACACCATGATCCCGTCCCTCAAACCTTCACCGAGTTCGTCAAATTGTTCAATACCCGACACCAATCCGAACCTGAATCCATACCAGAGGTCTCAAAGACCCCCGTTGATGACTCGAAAGTCATACCCAAACGCAAGCGTTGTCACCAATGCGCCAAGAAACTACCCTTAACCGCCTTTCCGTGCCATTGTGACGAGTTCTTCTGTGACAAACACAGATATAGCAATGAGCACGATTGCTCCTATGATTATAAATCCGAAGGCAAACGCAAGATCCTTGAGAATAATCCAAAGATTGTAGCCAAGAAGCTTATCCAGTTTTGATGTATGAATTTCTTACGTCTCTCCCATGTATTGATGAGAAAACAATAACAACCCCAAACATACGTACCACATTGAACGACTCCCAAATGGTGTACAGAACATCCGTAGCCCTTCTATACCACTTTCGATTGATAATGAGTAGCGGCAACAATGGGGCGTAGAGGAAGTAGTAACCCACCATGATGGAGAGGTACCACAACGTGCAATACACCAGGCCCTTGGCCTGTTTCAACCGTTCATTCATCCCGACTAGTATTGGATGGGGCAAGGAGCGCTTCCGAAGACTTGGGATTATATTTGGCACATGATAGGTTTCACTGGGATTGTCACATAATCTTAATTTCGATAAGTGAAGGGCGTCGTCGTCGTTGCCGTTGGGACCATGGACGACTGGCGCACTGTGGGTCTTGGTCCAACCAAAAATGGTAGCTTTCACCACTTCTCCATCCTCTTCTTCTACTTCGAGGGACGGAGAGGCAAGCCCGTTGTTCGGGCTGATGGGCTGGTTCCATTTGGTTCCAGCCATGAGAGGGGAAAAGAAAGGAACAACTCCGTCCGTGTTTCTTTGTTCGCTCGGGTTCTTCAACTACTACTACTACTACTACTACTACTCGATAGAGACGAGTTGTACGTATGGTGGGAATGTTAGTCACCGAATGTCTTGTTCACACTTCGCAAAAACATGTCCGGAGAAAAGACCTTTCAAAAACACTTGTACATGATTAGACATCCGAGCTGAAGAAGGGGAACTTCTGAGCTCAAAAGGGAAAAGGGATCCTCTTGACAGCCAGTGTGACACAGTTTTGAACCCCGACCGACCCCCCCCCCCTCTCTACAGTACAAACCAAACGCTGGCCCACAGTACCTAATTGTGGATTTAGCGCAAAAGAACAGGGCAGAGTGTACACGGCATGAAGATATTGTTGGGGTTTTTTTGAAGCTGGCTCGGGTGGTTGGTTGTTGGTTGGTTGCTAGCTCTTGGGGTGTGTGTGTGTGAGAGAGAGAGCTAAATGGAATAGGTTGTCGTTGGTGTGATGTTGCCGGATGTGAAAGAATTCGCATTTATTTCGTTCAAACCGTTAGGTTAGCAACAAGGAGAAGAAGACAGGAGACACAATGTATCACGACGGATGAGTTTTGGCCGGCCAATCCAAGTCGATTTTCTGGAAGTCATAGGCGAAAGATTACCACGTTAAACACGTTTTTCGTTACACTAGATATGGGTATTAATACGAAGTGTTGAACGAAAGAAAACTAAAGACATCTCGTCTGAAAATCTTGTTTGAAATGCATATACCCAAAGAGACAAGGAGCCTAGTAACTGAGCATAGTCAATTATGTTATAAATACTTTTGAGCAATAAGGGCATATCCCAGGAGCCAGAATTACTAACGATTACTTAATGTCACGCTTATCTTTTTAGAGATATTTACTACAATTGCAGTTCTAATTTGGGGGTGGTTACGCCGAGATTAACATTTATTAATCATTTATAAACTCGTTAAGAAATATTACTTTTATCATTGCAATAAAACATATAATCACATAAATGATGTGAATAAAAAAATGCCAAGCAAAAACTCGACCTTTTTTTCACTGAATAGTTAGTTACTGCTGAGGTTATAATCATTAACCCTTTAGGTGACAAGAAGAGAAGATTTTCTATCGGCTTTTCTAGCCGTTGCATGGAGTTTAATCCCCAGCATTATTGAAATGAAGGGTTATATTTAACCTATTTTGTACCTCATAATCTTTATATGATAATTTTACAATACATTGCATGACGAAAATGGTTATAGGAAATGAATTTTAAAAAAAGTTATTACATTTAGATTTCATAAAAGGTGCTTTTTCACCCAAGGATTATCATAGAGGTAAGGTTACTCCGTTGAAATTATTACAACGGGAC
This sequence comes from Tigriopus californicus, assembly GCF_007210705.1. NCBI lineage: Eukaryota > Metazoa > Arthropoda > Copepoda > Harpacticoida > Harpacticidae > Tigriopus > Tigriopus californicus. The sequence goes on along the minus strand of NC_081450.1, from coordinate 3,720,300 downwards.
TTTGCACCGAATTTTGTCGGATTGTTTGAAAAAGTTCACCAATAAATAAGTGTTAACAGATTGATTCAACTCGTAGATGTGTCTTAAATGTGGGCTGACACGGTTGTTGTCTTGAAAATATGTGTAACTCTAGGTAATAATCATATTGATGAACTGCATATAACATGAAATCATAAGACAAAGAAAGCATGGCGGGCCTAAGATCAACAATTGATTTGAGTTCGATGCTCGAGTAATAGATAGGGCATAATTGCCATTCTATCATTTCCCCACCAAAAACGTCCAGTCACCTACCTCCACATCCAGAGCTAGAATATCCACCTCTGTCTCCAGAATCGAGCTCAGATTCGGGATCGTCCGATCAAAGTCTCCATGAACAAATTCCTTAACGTAAGTTCCAGCTTGAGTCGAGAGTCTCAGTTTGAATTGGTCCGAGGTCAATGGGGTCACTTCCATGAAATACACACTTCGTTTACGAACGGCATTAGGACGACGATGAAGTACCCTGATTGGCGTGCGTTGCTTCAGTTCCAAGTTCTTGATGAGCTCTAATTTGGCCTTGATATCCGTCATCGACATGAGGTTAGTAGAATTTTTCCCAGGACAAAGACGACAGAGGGCATTGTACGTTTTCGTCTTCTGATCCTCTCCTTCTTTCAATCGATTCGTTTCAGCCCTGAAAATGACACAGTTGTGTACCTTCAATATCCAACCTTGTTGGTTTTTTTGAACAGAAAAGTTATTTTCGTGAATCGCCATTCCTTTGATTCAAAATCGTTAGATCCTTGGAGCAGGGCAAAATATGTTAAACATACCCATGTTATGTGCAAGCAACATATTTCCACGGAGACTAAATTTCTTTCATTTTTTTATGAAGCATAATACTTCATCATAAGAAATAAGTTAGCCTGCTTTTAGTCAATTCACTTCTTGTGCAAACCAATGATGAAGCATTATTCACGCAACCTCATAACTGCTGGGAGGTCGTTACTCATCAGTTCATGATATGTGGTCTTCAAGTATTGGTTGCTCAAATACACCATCAAAGTGACGTTTATTAAAGACCACAATTCTGCAGTCGAACTCAGTTGAACTTGTGCTCATCCTTTACTCCATTGGCTTACTTTTTCACTAATTGAAGGTCGTGCACTTGAACAATCTTGGAATGGGCGTTGATCTTCTTCTGTATCTCGTATAGCTCTCCCGGCTTGAACATGGTCTGTCTGGGATTTGTGAGCTCGAATAAGAAAGGCCGACCATCACCCAACATTCGCACGTCCACATCTTCACGTCCAGAGGAGCTGAAATTCGTCGAGTCAAAGACCAAGGCCTCCTTGATGTCGGAGATAATGAGCTCCTCTACCGAAGACTCTGCTTTTCGCTCGCCATCCACAAGCCACGGAGTTTGTGGGAGTTCTCTCGAATATTTATTATATCGTCCTATCATTGGAAAAGAATTCATTGTCAAAAACGTTGGAATAAGGCAAAAACAATATAGGCCCCGCAGACCATTACCAATCTTTTCAATATCCCAATCCACTCTTCGCGTCGAAAATCTATATGTCCCAAGTAACACTCGGAAATGACTAAGAAATATCAAAATGGCCGTAACATAGAGTGTATGTTCAAAACAATGCAATTATAAATATCAAATGTAACGGCTAGCGCAGTTTCCTAGCATGAGAAAGGTCTCAGGTTCAAATCTTACTCAAGAAAACCTTTAAATCTTAAGTCCATGACCTCTGATGGAGAACCAGCCGAATATCAAACATGACACTACTTATCAGATTATTGAATTAATTGAAGTGAAGATTGGCTTCGGTGGCTGAACGAGGTCCAACCCTCGAATCCGAATCCCCCAAAACAGTTGATGCAAATGCATTGAAACATCGGTACGTTGCTCTGTTATTCTGTTGTTCTGTTCGAACTGAAAACTTAATCTGAAGTTGAGACTATTTCAGAGGCAAAGTTTGATGTCTTTGAGGGGGTTTCATAAATCCAAGAATGATGCAATTACCCCTGCATGTAAGAAATACTAATATTTCAGCTCTTCATAGCTCTTTTTCTCAACAATGTCAATCTGGCCGTACTTTTACTCCAAGGACCAACCAATGTAGCACGCTTAGTTTCTCTCAGTCACTTGCTGTGCTCAACACTCAAGTGCACTCCTACAAACACTACAACATTGTGGGAAAAATCAGCTGAGGATAGTGCAGAAAATCGAAAAAGACCGGTCTTATCTCATTGGGAAAGGCGTTTATGTGGTTTTGACGGACAGTGGGGGAACAATTTAGGTGGATGATGATCCCTGTTCCGCGAAATGGCTCCGAAGTAACCAAAGAGTGGCTTCAAAATGCATTGGAGAAGTCGATCTCCGATGTAGACAAAGTCGAGGTGAACAAGTTGGAAGCGGAAGATCAGCAGGAATCCGGATACTTGAGTAGTATTTTCCGTGGCGAGGCATCAATTCAAAATGGGACCCAGAAGCAGATCAGGACGTTCATCAAAGTCATGCCTCAGTCTAAAGTCCACTTAAGCCTCATCAACACAAACTTTATGGATGTGACTGAAGTGGACTCTTACAATAAGCTTTTTCCGGATCTCATCAAATTTGAGAGGGAGCATTCTAAGGATGGGAAATCAAGGTTCGAAGCCTTTCTTCCAGAATGTTATGCCGGAGGCTACTTGAAAGACGACCCGGAGAATCGCGCTTACTACTTGATCCTGGCCAATCAGGCGCCCGAGTATCAAATGCGGCCATTTAATGATGGATTAAGCTACAAAGAAGTCCAAGCGACGTTGATTGGCTTGGCCTACTTCCATGCTTGGACTTACTGCATGAAACGGATCCGGAAGTTCGATTGCTTCTCCAAGGAGTATCCGTTTATGAGCAAGTTCTTTAATAGCTTTGATAGCGATCCGGAACTAGTCAATTTTGTTAACTACAACCTAGATCTTTTTGAGCAAGATCTCAAAGGAAGTCCAATTGAGGATCATCTGGAACCAATAAGGAAGCTCCGTGTTGGATTGGGCAAGAAATATGCCGATTTAATAAACGAAACACCTGATTTTCTCATCCATGGGGATATCTGGGGCAACAATTGTATGTTCTCCAAGAATGCCAGAATGAAGATTGTGGATTGGCAATTCACCACGAACGGCAATCCCTTTCTGGATTTGGGCACAATCGCCTTTATCAGTATGGCTCCCCAGGAAACAGAAGTCCATGTGAATGACATGCTCAATGTCTATTTCGAGGCCTTTACAGAGGTGTGCACTCAATGCCAGGTGGATATGCCTTGGAGTCACGAGATTTTCATGAAACAAGGATTGGAACAGGGCCTCATTTTGTGCCTCATGTGGTCCTCAACGTCATATGAATTTATATTCAAATACCCGAGCTTGAAGGACCGGATTCAATGGGTTTTGAAGAAAGCTGTGGCGAACAGTCCCCACTTTTTCAAATGATTCGTAAATGGTTATAAGGATATGAAAAGACCGAATTCTTTGGACATTTTCCACCTTTTCAGGGATGGCATGATACTGATCAATCTTAATTTTTCCAAATAAAGACGTAAATCTGCTTCTTGAATGAGCAACAAAAATACAAAGCGCTGAATTTGCGATAGTTGAGAAAAAAATCGAATAGGACTGCGCAATCAGTGTGCAAAAGTTATTATTGCAATGCATGTGTAGTCAGTACACTTTGGACAAGTAAATCCCTGTCAGCCATGAGACAGTCGTGAACGGTTCTTATCTAGCATTATTTGCAACTTTTTCTGGTGTATTTTATCGCTCATAGCACGGACCCTTCTCAAAATGAACTTATCTGTCCTTTCAGGGTTCTTCAATGCTCTACTTTATCATATCCCACCCTCTTGAGATCACATCACATCACTGATGGTCACTGGCATTTTTCAAACCAAATTATTGGGGCATTCATCTCTTCGCCAAATATGTCTTCGATAGTTTCTTTCAAGTTCTGAAGAAGCAATTGAAGCCTTTGTTGCATTGACGAAGTTAGTTCAAGGATGGAGCGGGTACTTCCTGGTTTGAATCCTGAGCGTTTCTTTGCTTTTTTTCCATTCGTGGGAAGCCTTAAAAATATGCCTATTAGTTTGATCCATTCAAGCATCATATGACGATGACAAAGAGTTTGTGAAATAAAAATAAAGGAACTGTAGATTATTGTTGTGAAATCGCTGGGAGGGTCCTTTAAGCGACAGCTCTCTGATGACTTATCACTAAGGCTCGGGAAAAACAATCTTTTTGAGGGCCAAAAAATACAATATTTTTTTTTGAAAGTACGAAATAATTTCGAACGCAAGGGTACTCGTATGAGCCTGTTTTGAAGTAAAAAAGACACGTCGAAAGAAAGAAATTCAGGATACTATATTAATTCAAAATCTTTGAAATGTAAAGGCCTCAAAATTGTCTCCTAGCTTGGACCCTCAAATCAATACCCTGAACCATGCAGGTTTCTTGATCAAATTGAGTTCCTCTGGGTACTTTATCTCGGCAATCTCCCAGGGTGAAAAGAAATAGGCTTAAATGCAAGTATTTTGACATTTGCTCTTTCGTGTGTAATCTTTTGGGATTCTAGTTGTATTTTCAGGAAAACTTTCAGCTCTTGCCAAATAAGGCAAGCAGGAACAATGTGAGCAATAGAGAGAGCCACTGTCTTGAGACAAACCAAGATGATACTGCCATCCCTCAATATCCCGCGATCATTCGACTATTTCCATTTATCCAAAAGTCTTCACCCCAACTCATTAAAATCTATTCTCCTTCTCCTCCTCCAGGGACAAAACAGTATTTAAAGAAGGTGCAAAAGGTATATTTTACAATACGTCATCAAAAGTACACATGAGCTTTTTCCTCAAACAGATTATAGAGTCAATGCTATTGTAGTGAATATAAATGTTTACACTTTGGAACCGTCCAAAAAATCCAGGCTTGTCAAAACTATGAAGTACTTGCTTATCTTACGGGTTCCTTCCATTTTTACAGATAAATGTGCATAACAATGTACCTTGGTAAGGATGGAGACTAGATTAGTTGTAGATGATGCTTCAGAGTTTGACCATACGAGGAAAAGTAGTTGGGATTCTATACCGTTTTGTAACCGGTAATACCTTTTGAAACACCCTTTATGTGGATTAGATGCATTTTCAGTCATTCCGTACAAACAGCTATCAGCTTGCTTGCTTGAGACTGGAGATATTAATATTCTTATTTAACATGTGAATTGTTGATCCTACTTTGCCGAGGATTTGGTTAGGCAGTTTTCAGCAACTGGTCAATTGATAAGCTTGAAAATGAATTAGTTTTCGCTCAAGAAGCTTTCGGTTTCGATCAGTCTAATTTTGCCTTTTTTACAACGTAACACTTGGAAGTCAGTTCTTTAAAGCAAAAAACCTTATTTCATACGTTCAAGCACGCTTTCTTGGGCTATGATCAGGTTTGGTCTACAAGTAAAGAGTATTCCGATATGTACGATGTCCCTACACTGATGATTGTTTTTTCTACTGGCAAGACACATGTGTTTTAGGAGACTCAATATTTATGAATCCCTGGAGGAACTCTATCATGAAACATTGCTCTGTTCTTGATTCTTGATCTTTATAGGGTCATTGATGAAAAAAAATGTTCAAAAGAGTAAGAATAACTAGCTTTCACCACCAAGAAATGCAAAGTTTTAAATGTAGCAGAAGTGAACAATTTGGAAAACCAAATGAAAGGAAATAAATATTTCAACAGTGTTTCTGGGCGTTATTTGGTGCGGTATCCATACTAAAACCTCTCTTATACCTTACCAAAGGTTATTGAAATCCAAAAAAAAGTTTCGACATTGACCAAGAAGAGTTTTTTAGTCCTGCTGAATACTCATTATCAGTTTCATCTGAATTATTATCTTGTTCATGTTATTATGGCCGGTCAATTTTCGAGGCTGCGTCACAAAAGTGAAAACAAGACTCTCTAAGTTCGACTTTAAAGCTCTAACCATCGCCTTATCTTGACCCGAGTCTCCTAACCTGAATTACTACCCTCACTATTCAACGATTTCGTGACCAGGATAAATGGAATAAAATATATTCAACAAGCCTTACACAAATCTGCGATCGGCCTTCTTCATTATCAGTTACATTAAAAAGTGCCCTTTGAGCGGAACAAAATCAATTAATCAAGAGGAAATCCCAACCTTGTCGGGCCTTATACCCGCTTAATCCAAATGTCAACATGTATATTGTGGCTGTATTTGAAGAAAAAAAAACCGAGAGATAACTTGAACCTGTCAACTCGGACATGGGCGCCAATTCGATAATGACTGTAAACACAATCGTGAAGCATGATTCGGGTCGTGTTTTTCGTGTCTGTCAGCGTTTTGGCAACCCATACCTTGGGGTGTGACCCTCCCAAAATTGAAAATGGAAGAATCGAGTGCAATAGTGACGAAGACACTTGTTTGGTGACTTGCGATTTTGCTTACATCACCTCGGATAAGATCGAGTTCTATTGCGACGACCCGGGTCTGAAAGCGGTCCAATGTGTTAGACCCATGACCATTCTCATCGGTAAGACAAGGGACCAGGAATGAGGTTTTAGCAATGCGACAAAGACGCCTGGAAGATTGAGATTGTCATGCACTTCAGTGTTGAATATGAAAATCGACAATTCAAACTTTTGTTAGGACTTCATCTGAGGAAATCCGCACATGATGATTGGTTCTTAAAGACCAAGCTTTTTGAGACGAATGGAAAGAATTATTCAAAACCTTTTTTTGCGAAGTATTTGAATGTAATTGATTTGTGCTTGGATCATCAAAGCAGAAACTGAAGTAGTGCCATGAAGCGATCAATTGAACGAAAATTGTTTCTGAAGTCCATGCTGAATCCATCTTCTTTTAGGAGGAGAGAGTGCTTTATTTGATGCCTTGGACGATGTGGAGCTGATCAGCACCAAAGCGCAACTCCGTGATCGTAAAATTGCGATGTTCCCTTATGGTATTGTAGCTCCCATGGTGTTTTGGACGGATGGCGTTCTCATGGCTTGTGGGGGTAAGATCAAACTGAAATCTTGGCAATCTACCGTATATGAGTGGGAATAACATATTTGATATGTTCTACGTAGGTCGGCGACCAGAGGGACGTGCCAAATCTTATGAAAAGAGTTGTTGGATCTATGAGCCCTGCGAAAATGAGTGGAAGCAAACCATTGCACTCACTCAACCTCGAAGCAATGGCGTGGGCGTGGTGGATTTCCGAGGCAAACCATTGGTTTACGGAGGCATGAATGAGAATGAGACGACTATGACCTCTGAGTTATGGAACACCACTTCCCCGGAAATCTATTGGATCCAAGGACCGGTTTTAGAAGAGCGAAAAATGGGCCATTGCGGCTTAAGCGCCAAAGGTGGTCAAAAGGCTCTCCTCACTGGGGGTTATCCTACTTATTTGAGCCAAGAAACGTTCGATATGTCCTCCGAAGCTCATGATTACGTGTTGAATTTGATCCATAAACGGTGGTATCATGCTTGTGGGAGCTATCATGGCCTCTTGGGCGAACATTTCATCGTCGCAGGTAAGAGAACCACTGACACGTGTGCGTTGGAGAGTCAAGATTTTATCAAAATAAAATGTAAGTGATATAAGTGACCCCGCAGAGACCTGACAAAGATCTATGGAAAGCTTTCAAGTAGCTAGGTGGTTCGTCCGTTGGTGAAAAAAAAAACATATGCAAATATCGAATAAATTTAAAGTAAATACAAATTCAGATGCCATTTCTTTGCTTCAGATTCTTTTCGGACCTGGTTTTAATTTTGAATGTTGGGATACTTGCTCATATTTTATAAGGCTGTCTCTCTGTAAGTGATACTCAATGTGTTTCTTTGTTTGTTGAAAAACTTTGAAGAAAAATACAATTCGTGGTCAGAAGTTTAAAGCCAGATATCTTTATCAGATTTTGATTATTCTGATGTATTTGAAGATCTGTCCATTTTCAAACAACACGCGTACTCACAACTTGCATAAGAACTTTCTGTACTTAGAACATCCGGAGTTCAAAACGGAGTCGTATATTTACATGTCTTCAATTTTGTTTTGATAAAATCTTGATTTTTCAACGTGTGCAAGTATAACATTGTGACCTTGGACAATCTTTATCAAGCAAAGATTAAGAATATGTTGCGCCATATTCCATGGTCAACCATCATTTTAGGTGGATTGAACGAGCATTTATTGGCTATTGATACGGTGGAGATTTGGAACCCATTGCTCCATTATTGGACTGAAGGACCGTCCCTTCCCGAGTCACGATCCTGCGGGGGAATGACCATCTTGGATGGGTTTCCCACTATCCTCGCCGGGAAATCCTTCTTACCCCAAACTTCGGCCATGCGGTTGAACGTCTTGGAGGATATGTGGGACTACTGGGACTTCGAGTTGAAAACGGGCCGCAACTATCCGGGATTGGCGTCCATTCCGGAGACTCTCTTTGACCGGTGCCTCACTTAAGCTTTTTTACATTCGTTGGCTACTAAAATTCACTTTATCTATTACTATTCGTCAACACACTTAAAAACATTGGATCAGGGAATTTCAAATCTATTCTAGATTGAATGTATCATTAACATCATTTCATTTCTGTGTGAACCTTGTAAGGAAATATGATTTTGAATTGAGGATAATCGAGTAATCGTACTTCCAACAGAAAAGTCATATTCTATCGCTTGTCAATATCAATTTACAATAGCTATACAACTTTTAGAAGCCTGCATAAAACAAGTTTAATTTTCAGCTCTATAAAGCCATTTTTTGTTGGACCGCTAAAATAACCATAAAACACAGTTTCATGTTAAAACAGTACCATTCCTTTAATAAATGTGGCTACCTTCTTGAATTCTCAAACTCTGGCTGAATTAAAATTTCGCAAAATGTTGTATATCCCCACATAGAACCTCCTCGATGTCAGTTCCGTGACTTTGTTGTTTAGGGTCGTACATTTTCCGTCCATCCGTCTCCACAAGCAAAATGTTAAATGATTAAAATAGCCGACTCTTTCGTTCAAACTGTAGAAAACCTCATTCAGGCACTGTGAAAGTGTCAAACCGACCTGTTAAAATGGATATTATCTCTATTTCTTCTTTTGCAGACTTCCTTATATCAGCCATTTTTCTACAGTTCCAGCTGAAGAGGAGGATTTTTTTCTTGCAAATTACCTTAGAGTTGTGGGGACTTATTGGCAGCAAATGTTGGACCCAAAACCAAATAATTTTTGACCCCTTATTTCTAATGTTCAACAAGCCAGAGCTTTCAAAGTCAAAATAATCTGGTCTCGGAAATAGCCAGCCAAAGGTGATTGATTACCTGGCAGGTTTGTTTCCGCAACGGCTAATGAGCAGGAGATAACTCTCAGCATAAGTTGCATTCATTTTTAAGCATAGATACAGGGAAATTGGTCTAAAAAGGGAATGATCGCTTACCAGCCAAGAAAATACTGTTGTGCGTCATCTTGACATCGGGTTGAAATCGGGATAAGGGTCGGGTAGGTGGGACCGGATAATGCTTTCGAAATTGCTCATCGCTCACATCCTGCAAGGATTTCTCCAGAGCCACTCGAGTGACCAAACCCATATGATAGGTTTTCTGTTTGTGTTGTCGTTGAAGGTACTCCAATTTGCACATGTCCACTCTAAACAAAGAAAAGCTGATTATGATAAGCGCTTTATGAATTTTAGTGCAACGGATATGAACCTCATTCAAAGTGAATGGCACAGGCTGAGAATAAGAGTTTCTCAGTCTTTTGAACCGAACTTGAAACTATTCATTTTCTAAACAGTATGTATGTTAGCTTTTATTATTAATCATGTATAATAGTTGGCATGGGCAAATATAACCAAGGGTTCAGATAAGCACCTCCATTACTGCCTCTACGACAACTTGTTGGAACGTGCTTATAAGTAATTGGTACTTGATGTGCATTACATTATTTTTCATAAACAACTTTGATTGAGATGAATATGAATAAAATGCACAAATGCTTGATCAAAAACCGACGCGTCTACAAATTGGTTAAAAATATCCTTCTGTCATTGTTGCCACGTTGCCAAAGAATGTTGGAGTAGATGGTGCTATCAATTATTGTCATCAAGCCGCCACGTTTATTTACTATCATCTTCTGCAAATTTGTCTAAAAATGAATTGCTTTATAGTCAAAAAAAAAGATGAACATTTTCACAATTCATTGAAAAACAAGACAAAATATGTTGGAATCAATACGATATTAAGTTAACACTCAAAGTATTGCTTCTTGGCAAAAAAGTACTTTGTCTCTCAAGTACGAAGGGCAAGCATTGCTTTGCAAAAAGTCTTATCGAGTTCGACGAAAAGACTCAAACTCACTTTCACCCTTTTCTAGCACGTAAAATTGTGAGAATCACCCTCCATTTTTGGCTATCTATAATTCTTGCTGAGATTAAAAACTTTTACATCCTATTCAAATTCAACATAACACGTAAAATTTCAATTCATTGGCCAATCCAGTGTGTTTCCAACTCACAATAGACAGGTTTGTGAAAGCTATAATCTATATAATGTTGTTAGACAGGCAAGTTTTCAATCTGAGATAGCACTCCATAAATCATTGCCAATTATTCGGCATGATTAAACCCCCTAGAAAAATGCTAATATGAGTGGGGGGTATTGCTCTGGCAACTTGTAAGTCAAGGCATTTAAACCACCGGGTCAACATTGGGCCAACCGCCGTTTGAGCTATCCGAGGGGCTTGATCGACCTTACAAACACGCCTTTTCGGCTTCATCCTCGGCTAAAGTGACTTGGAACTCGACAAAGAACTGGCAACTATCGCCCGTCACGAACTTCTTGCCCATGACAGCTTCGAATTTAGGGCCGTTAATCCACTTCCAAGCCTGTTTCACGGGCACCACGCAACCCTCGAAGAAGCCCGGGACACGGTCCGTCAAGATCAGTTTGAGCGAGTGCTCGCGCAAAGCCAGGGACGTGGGCACGGACACGGCCAAAGTGAAGTGGTCAGCGTCAAAAGGACAGTCGGTCAATTGAGGGCCAATCTGGAATCCAAGATGGCATAAGGCATGACCGCACAGTGATAACATCAAGCTTGGCAGTCCCCACCTGACTCAAAGCCTCGGCCATGATGGAGTCTTGCATGATGCCCAGACACGCCCGACAACAGGGTGGAATGGAAAGCGGAGCCTCAGCTAATTTGGCCTTTTTGGACTCGGGTTCCGTGGGATCCTGATCCTGGCGGGGAGAGACACGTCAATCAAGTGGGATGATGATGATGATGATGATGGGACAAAGCGAAACGAGTTGGTATTACGGTGGCAGGAGTGGGTGGATCGGCCACCTTTAGGAATTCGTGGGACTTCTTCACCCCGGCTAAACGCAATACGCAACGACGACAGATATCCGAGCAATCGAGCTCGTTGAGGACGCCTTGGATGGCCTCCACTGTTTCTATTTCGTGGGTCCACATGATCAAAGCGTCAAGTCGTATATGGGGTGGAGGGGATGTCTAGATTTATTCACCAATATCAAATTCAATGTATATGCATAATCATTCAGCATGTGGGTCCATCCATGTGTCCAGAACGTCCAGAATCAAAACAAGGGTGTTGAATTTTTTATACCACCCATGGACCTGACGAGGGTGGGTGAGAAAACGAAATGTCCAGCGGGATATTCCTAATACTAATAGAGCGCTCAGGCGGTCTTTATCAGGGATGGGCATTCTTTTAAGACCGTGACAGTCAGGAGTATCAAAACTTCTCAATTTACTAGTGTTTTAACTTACTCTTAGCAGCATATTACGTTTTATTTTGACATGTATTAGGGCAAGTTGCCCTGGTCTGGTTGTGTGGAACTGTTTAAAATAGGCCTCGGAATAATGAAAATGTGGCCCAAAAACGAAGGAATGTGCCCCACAAGAGGCTTGATACTCAATACTCTTGGCAACCCAGCCATAAATCACTTGGTAGAGCATTTTCTTTCAATGCTATTAATCCAGATTCCAGTTTCTTTGTGATCTTTAAAGCAACATGAGTGGTTGCTTTGACACCATGAATACCCAATTTTGGGGTATGGCAAGGCATTATGATATCTGCAATGTAGGCTAGAGTATCACTACTTGGGTCACCTACTTACTGGAGAATCTGAGGGAAGAGCCATCCTCTGGACTCAAAACATGCTGGGTGAACCATTACATTACAAATACGCAAACCCTATCAATTTGGTGCTCCAGAGGGAATTCCATATTTTTGAGCCAAAGCGGGGAGTTGGACCAATTGAATATGTATCTAGTGTTAACCTTCATGTTTTCTAGGGTTCAATTTCTATAAATATACTTTGTGAATTTCAAAATTGTTGAAAAACAATGGATGGGTTTTCATGATTTAGTGACAGATCTATGGTGCTTTGCAAAAGTTACGGTAACAGAACGGGTTTTTAGCCCTACCACTACTGTTAATTTCCTCTTTTTTCAACAAGAAAAGGAAATAGCGTATAAAGATGTTCTCCTCAATTCTTTTAAAAGTTCCCTCTCAAATGCAGTGGCTTATTTGTTACTAGTAGGATTGAATAAATAATCAGGAGAGGCTGCAACTAAGGTTATCAATTTTCATTTTTTTTCTTTTTTTAACTTAGCCTCAAAATGTAACCCTGATTTTCCTTGCGTCAAGCCCATGGAACTTTTTCCAAACCATGAAAAATACTTGCTAGAATGTTTAGCAAAAGTGACAAAAAGATTGAAACTAGGCAACCCTTTGCCCTTGAACCATTATATCTTACTAACTACATGTATCAGTCAATTGTTTCACGTCTTATTTCCTAAACGTTAAAAATTTGTACAAAATGTTTTTTTTTTTTTGCAATTTTAGGCCGTCTTTTCTTTTGCAAATGTAATGATATTGGTAACGAGTTACTTTTTTTTTTTTAATTTACAGCAGCAGTAATGCGTTACTTTTTTGGTAAAAAACTCTGAGTTATTTTGAAAATTATCACTCTTCTTTTTCATATTCATACCAATAGCAATATTAATAGTAATTGTAATAAATTTCAATAGTATCACAAGCTTCCAGAAGATTATGGGCTGACACTGATCAGTTATCATCAACGAAGTGGTTGCTTAAAACTTTTTTTTTAATTTCATTTCTGAAATATCTCCGCGAGCATGCCTCAAAACTAGCCCCCGCAACCTCAAGTGGACCAGTCTTCCAACCCATTCTTGGAACCAAAATACTAAACACATGAAACTAGAAAACCAAAAAAAAGCTGTAAAAAATCTACGATTATCTGCCTCATGAGGCTGGCCGTTCTCACCCTACTGCGGACCCCACGGGTCAGGCGCACAATTTGCCCGTGGACCGCTTTAACGCCCCACACCCGCGTGCCGGTGGGGAGCCAGCTCCACCCAGTCCTGGTTCCCCCCCATGGTCTCTCGGCCTTTCACACACACGCCCCCTGCTCGGCCAATAAAGGTAAAGCGAGTAAAGGCGGTAAGGCCGACAAGCCCAGTAAGGCCATGAAGGAGTTCATGGAGGATGTGTTGTCAGATGGTGAGGACGACGAGGACGAGCCCTCACAAGCCACCGTGAACGAAATCCTGGACGCCCAATCCTCGCCAGCCGCCCATTTTCTGGCCCGACACCAACAAAACGCCGGCAAACATCATCCGGATACGGCCAAAGGTAGACCACGCGTAACGACTGTTTGGCGATACATGGCTGTGGCCCACCTATGAATTGAGCCTTTCGGACTAACTGGCGCTTGGTGTCTTTATTTCAGGGCGCAACAAAGCCAAAAGTGGTCATACCTTGACCATGACTTATCAGTCGATGCGCCACATATTAGATATTGATCAATATTGGACCGATCTGGACCACGTGGTGGGCCAATTGCAAAAGTACTACCTCCAAAACTTTAGTTTAAGGTGAGTCCCCATGACTTCAGAATGATTCAGTCTTAGGTGGATCAGATCCATAAAAAAACGTACCAGAGGCCTGTTTTTTTTAAACGCTCTTACTTCAGAGTTCAGGCTTTTTGGACGTCACACAAACACAATGAACATCCACTTACCACTCTGGTCAACTTATTTTCATACTGAATAACGTCCAAGCACCAAAGTCCGAGGTCTCCGACTTTCTAAAAAAAGAAACTCGCTTTAGGCCGCATGGGAATGTTCTTCAGGTCAAAGATTAGTTATTTAATCAATGTCCATAACTTTCTTAACATGAAGTTCATGAAAATGGGGCGTGAAATATGTCGACATAATCACACACCTTCGACAATTTGGGTTTTTCAAATTATCAAGAATGAACAGAAGGGGCATGAAAAGGCTAATGAATATGAAATATTTACCATGTCAACTCTTTGAAAACCGCACAGGAATCAGCTAATCGCAAAGAAAGTGACAACCATTTGAGACGCATTTTTGTGATTGAGGGCTTTTTTCAGTAAAAATTTGATTCCAAAAAATGCAAGGCAAATTTGACCAATGGAAACCTGCTTTTACTTCACTAGTAAATGGAAACATGCTTTCCAGTCACGGACTGACGGCAATGAAATATAGTTTCGGAATAGTGGCCATTGTGTTCCGTTGTTTTGTTGAGACTCAAGGTTATTATCATGAATAAAAGTTGTTACCTCCAATGTTCCCAAAAGCCAAAGTTGGCTTTTATAATCTTGATAGGGCTTGTCAAGTGAACGCGTCCATGAACAGCTGACGTTATTCCATGGAGTAAAATCAAAGACAAAATGCCCAGCCAAACCGCTCTGACATTTATTCCATTTACTTGTCTAGGCTAAATTTTGATAGAAATATGTAAACTTTATATTTACTGCAACACGTGGCAAGTTTGTGATCGTTTGTACTTTTAGATCGGCCACAGCGGTGGACGAATTACTCGTTGACTTGGAGGGAGATCAATTTCCTTTGAAAGAGGTGGCTTCGATTTCGAAAAAAGATCCAAAGCGGATCGTGATCGATTGTCAAGCCTTCCCACAGGCCGCTGTGACCATCATCAAGGTTTTACAAACGTCGGGCCTGAACTTGAACCCCCAACAGGAGGGCTTGCGGATCTATGTACCTATGCCTAAAATAACCCGCGAACATCGGGAACAATTGGCGGATGGAGCCAAGAAGAAGCAGAAAGATTTTGTCGAGGATCTCAGACAAGTGTATCGTCAATATACCATCACTCTGGGCGAACTTGAACTTAAACATAAAGTCACGAATGATGAGCATAAAGTCATTGGGGATGTGCTCCTTCAGATCCTGCATCATTTCATGGGCGAATCAGAAAAAGTGATGCATGTCAAGGTCCGTGAGATCTTGGGTAAATGAGGAAGCGTCTTCGTTACTGAACGTAAAAGAAAAATAAAGACTTGACTGCCAATCCATGAATGATTGGTATCCTGGCATTATTTGAAGCGGTGGACCACTGCGGGTGCATTTTTAAAGTTAAAATTGTAGCTTAAGTCATATATTCAATTATGAGGAGGACTGTCCCAACGATGCAATTAAAATGGAACAAAAACACGTAATTTGTTTTTTAAAAGACATGTGAGACTTTTAACAAAAAATTTCATTAATAAGATTATCTCAATTATCTCTAGCACTTAATCAACCATCGTAATAATTCGTATGAAAAATGAAAGCTCCTTAAACCACTTTAAAATCGAAGTCTTTGAAAGTATATTTTGTTTCTAAATAATCACACATGTCTCTGTTTATGTAGTCAACATTTCATAACTCTCATCCAGGTTTCAAATTCTCGATTTTGGTCTACGTTTGAGGAAGGTCCTTCGACCAATCCCAAATATTATCCAATGAATAGGTTTTGCATGGATTTGAATTGAATGTGTGAGATAGTGAATGATTCAGAATTCAAGAAATATCTTTTGAGAACAAACCATTTTAAAGTATAATAAAATTTGATGAACTTCTAGAGAGATGGCTGTGACAATTTAGTGATATTTTTTTTTTTTTTATTGATAGTCTTTTCAAATTGCAATACGGCACTTTTTGCACTTTGTGCTCTTCACACCCATTATTTATTTTTTTTGTTATATTTGGTCTTTAAAATGGTTTTTAAGCCCATTAAATTGAAATTTTTGCCCTTTAATACTTGTATAGTATTGTAACTTTAACATTATCATAACTGGGGCAGAAAGTCAGCCAACACCAGAACTGGCTGCCCAAAAAATCTTGGGATCTTAGAATCCAAACACCCGCCCAAAATCGCACCGAGAAAGGGTTCAAAAAAATTTCATCACGCTGGAACGACTCATCGAATGAAAACAAGTCTCAACAGACAGACAACAATCGAAGCCTGCACTGATCAGGGATGCCCAAATGGCCGATAATAAGCCAGTTTCCAGCACAGATCAGTTGGAAAAATATCCGGGTCTCGGGCTGACTTGATGCCGGTCAGCCATTGATCACGCGTGCACGAATGGCGCTTGAGGGTAAAATTGGTCATGGACTGGGTATTCTACTGATGCTACACAAGCCATGAGGGTTGAAGACATGGGCGAGACCACCTCGTCGTCAGGCCATTAAGTTAATAGCATAGGGTCAGCCTAGATGTTACCGTTCGATGTCAAATCAGGATAAAACGACCCAAAAGCATGGGTATGGTAATACAATTCTCCCCGCTCGTTGACATCAATTGAAATCGGGCTCAAGATTCTGATCTCGGGGGTCAACTGTCTCTCTCTCGAGGGTTAGCCTGGCTTGAAGCTCATCCCAGGCTAGCCCGGCCCAGCCACCCAAATCAAATGTCTCGGGCTTGTCCACTCTGTCTCGATTCTAGTCTGAGGGCTCAAAATCGGTGGTCCGTGAATTGGCCAACCTGGTCTCAACAGCTGCCGCACAGCCTGGCCCAATTTCCAACCCGAAACGTCAAATCCGTGCGTGCTTGGAGCATGGCCCAGTCCCCGTCCACCGTGTGCGTTTTAACGGGCTGTGGATCCCAGAGCGTGGGCCCCTTGGCTCACCTCACCCTCGATCCGCAAGGCAAAAGCCCAGGGCGTCCCGACCCCGACCCCGGCCCGGCCCTTCAGGTGAGACTTGCCCGTCGATATGTATCTAGCTATGTTGGTATGTGTGGCCCTGAGCTCTCGCGTGTAATAACCCCTGCTGTCTTGGCAGCCCCACCACCGGGATTTCATTTTGGGCCGCAGTTTAAATGCGGATGTCCTGATTCGTGACGTGCAAATCTCCCGGCAACACGCCCTCATTCAAGTCCGATGGGGGGGCCCAGGCCCCGACCAATGGTGGCTCCAAGACCCGGGCAGCATCAATGGCGTCTTCCTCAACGGCCGCCCCATTCCGGTTCAGTCCTTTGTGCCGCTCCAACACGGCCATCGGCTCAGTTTGGAGCCTAAACACGGCTATCAATGGCAGGTACACCTGCGTCCCGCCCCGCCACTCCCACTGGACCCGGCCTCGGCCCCACCCATGAGTCGGTCCACCCCGGCCGCCCACCGCCTGCCCAGCCCTTCACGTGACGGTCCGGCGGCCAAACGTGCCAGACTGGCTGGCCGTGGGCCGGCCAGTCCGACCACTCGGCCCGCCCGGGCTCACGGTGGTTCAAATGCCGCGTCAAGTTTTAAGTTGCCGTAGCCAAATTCATGGATGCTATCAACCCCTTTAGTAACTATGGTCAGGTCTTATCGGTCGATAGGATGGAGTGAAACTTCATGGAGGTCTCATATTCCCGTGCCATCTGGACTCGAGTGGCCAGGCCGGAAATACTGATTTTGAGAGCTGGGGCAGCCCAACCTCCCTTGTGTGCTTCTCGCCCAATTTCCAAATAGCTTTCTATGCGCTATTTTGCATAGGACTTTAGTATTTTGAACATGTATTTTGTAGCTTGACATGCTCATCGAGTTCAACCATCCAGGAAAATATCTTAGAAATCATGGAGGCCTCAATGATGCAGGTTTCTTCCGTTTCAGCGAGGTCTTCAAAATACCAAAATGCCCGATTGAGGCATGTAGCCATCAAAATATATTTTGTACAGAATTCAAATGAAAGCCTGACCAAGTGCACTTTTGATGCTGGTAAAGCATGTGTAGATCAATCCGATTAGAGTGTTTCAATTCTAGCAACTTTGCCTTTTTAGCTACACACATTTTGTATGCACCTACATA
The DNA here is from genome assembly GCF_007210705.1 of Tigriopus californicus. NCBI lineage: Eukaryota > Metazoa > Arthropoda > Copepoda > Harpacticoida > Harpacticidae > Tigriopus > Tigriopus californicus. The sequence goes on along the minus strand of NC_081450.1, from coordinate 3,702,109 downwards.
TACCAGAGAACCACTATACCAGTGTGCCAGAGAAAATATCCATATTTTACTTTGATTATGTTCTATTGGCTGCCTTCAAATATTCGCTGGAAGTATGTAGGTGTTTATCCTGTAGCCGGATTTAAGTCAGACTTGAGCAAGATTGAGTCAGAATTGGCTAGCCAGATCTGTCCACGCCAATTCTTTTGAGGTCAATAGGGAAGCCATAGACAATGTGTAGAGTCTATGGCCAACATCCTTCGAGATCAGTTCTCTAGTGCGTTTTCAACTCCAAAGAGTTTACGAGCAATTCGTTGGTGGATAAATACATTGTTTGAATTTAAAATGAAATAAAATGAATAGGTTTATCGTTTTGAAGTGCTGGGGATCCCATTCCCACTAGCGATAAAGAAGTAGCAAAAAAAAGGGGTTTGAAAAAAAGATGGTTTTCAAACACGGAAATTTTTAATCTGAGCTATAATGACATGAAGCTATAAAATTGAAATTGGTGCTCATAATTTTGGGAGCCAGAAAATACGAGGGCGTGTGAAAGGTATTTCCATCAAAACTTGACAAGACATTTGAACCACTGTGTTGAATTAAAGAACCGGAACCCGAACCCGATTCGAGTTCCCAACGTGATTCCGAAAAACCCAAGAATCCCGCACAATTGGCATGCCAAAACAGTGAAAGTCAGTTATCATCAGCGCATGAACCCGAACCCGAACCCGAACCCGCTTCGAGTTCCCAACGTGATTCGGAAAAACCCAAGAATCCCGCTCAATTGTCATGCCAAAGCAGTGAAAGTCAGTTACCATCAGCGCAGGAACCGGAACCCGAACCCGCTTCGAGTTCCCAACGTGATTCGGAAAAACCCAAGAATCCCGCTCAATTGGCATGCCAAAACAGTGAAAGTCAGTTATCATCAGCGCAGGAACCGGAACCTGGGCCTTCTCGGTCCGGCATCGGCCCTCTAGAAACCCCCAGAAATCCGGGTCAATCGCAAAGTCAAGACGGGAATCGAGGGAAGATGCATGAGCTGGATCCCGGACCATCGAGCAGTTTCAAGGCCAAATTTAGTGAAGAATTGAGTTGTACCATTTGCAACGAGATGTTCATCCAGGTAAGATGGATGCTGGTTTTGCTGTGTTCTTGAACCACACGAGTTTGCTCATTTGATCGCGTTCCAGCCCAAAACATTGCCTTGCGGCCACGTGTTTTGCGCGTTCTGCGTTCTGCAATGGAAGAAGCGATGTGGATCGGCCATGTCTTGTCCCAATTGTCGGCAAAAGGTCGGCCGGGACAAGATCACTCCCAATGTGTACGTGGAAAACCTCATCAACAACTTTATTCAAGGCTATGGGGACGATATGAAGGCTGAAAGGGAAAGGCAGATGGCCGAACGATCGGGTGAGTTCGAGTTCGAATCGATTCAAGTACACCCTGTATTCCGATCCATAGATGGTCATTTTTAAATGAGGTGAAAATCGCAAAAGCCCACTCTATTCAAAGTTCCTGTCTCGAATTTTGTCGTAGGAAGAGCTAATTAGGTTGTTGTAAGATATTTAGGATTTTTGATGATCAAATATTTTTGGTAGTCTCCTTGATCAATTTCGCATCATAATCCCGTATTTTTCGACACCCCGACATCACGAGAGGAATTGTGGTGCCAAATGTTAAGAACTTGGACATTGGGTGGCCAAAACGGGGTTTGATATCTGTAGTAGTTGATTATGCACTGTTTCTCACATTTAGCTAACTTTCAAGGGCATAATTTTGCTCCTTGGTTTGGAACCGGAATTAAAGTCATAAATGGGAACACTGAAACAGGGAACCAAGAGAATATTCATGGATATTTCTTAAAAAATGCGTCATGATATTTTCCCTTTTCCCCACTTGTACATTGGCTTTTGGAACGTGTTGGTGCGAAATATTTTTTTTTTCGGGTATTTGTATGTAATTGGTCAAATTCACAAAACGTCTTAATTTGGTAGCTCCGTCTTTACAATTTTATATTAGACTACTTTCAATTCCTAGTCTCAAAGCACCTGCATTCCGTTCGACCTAAAGCCTAAGAACGCACCTCAAGCAGGACCGGCTTTAAGTTAGGTTTTGAAAGTTCTCCGAAGAACTATCCAGTAGTCAAGCAAAGGTCCTATTTTCATATTAAAGCGCAAGAGGAGGCTGCTGCTCGAGCTGACGCCGAACGAGAGATGAAGCGAAATCAAAATAGCCGTGGTCGTCGAGGCCGAGGTCGCAGAGGGCGTGGTGCTTCCACGTCTCGGACCATCCGTGACATGTTTAGCCGAGTCAATGCGCCCAATCCAGGCGATCATCGCCTTCCACAACCATCCAATTCGAGTCAAAACCGCAGAGGTACCACAATGTATAGGTATGAAATCGAAAAACATAAGACATACCTTCCTCTTCGAGTTCAAATCAAGTGAACGGCGATTTTTTTTTTTTTTTAATAAATAGCACGATTGATGTGGAAAGCGATTCGGACGAAGACGATTCAGACGATGACATTCTCGCTCATGCCAACGAATCCGATTCAAGTGAGGACCCTCTCTCCGATAGCCCGGTACCCGGAGATCCTAATGCTCCCTACGGAGGTTACGGTTACTGCTACGGCTGTGGTGAGGGTCAACTGGCAAGCAAACTGAAGACTTAAGTAATGAGACTAGATCTTTTGTCATTTCTTTCAGGACGAACGGGTCATTGGCTCCCTGGTTGTTTGGGCTTATGAAATGACGTGTGGCTTGGAGTGTGGTTTTTCTTTTAAGAATAATAAAGCGTTTTATTCCTTGTTTCGCTGGAATCTGGCTCTTAAGCGTCTCAACTTATTTCCCCAATTGATCCATACATTCGAATAAGGTTTATCCGGATACTCGGGTATCTTTGGGATGCGGACCAGGGCTCGAAATCGCGGACTCATTGCGATGAGAGTCACGGCCAAAGCGGCTAAACTGCTGGCCGACCAATAAAGAGCTATTGCCGAAGGCACTATGGTGGCGACGAAGGTCATCCACAAGGAAAATACCCGCACAATGTTGGGTGCGATGGTCAGGAAACCTTTGGGGATGATGTCTTGATGGTGGCGACTAGCGTTGATCTCGTTGTTGAGCAGGAACCCCAAACCCACGGTCAAAGGCAGGATAAAGGTGGGATCGGCCAAGGTCAAATTAGGAAACGCCATCGTGCCTTCCCGAGACAGTTCCAAAAATCGAACCTGAAAAGTAGATTTGAAACCCGCATTTCTCGTCACTTCTATTGCGGGCTTGTTTTAGCTCGAGGAATAAAATGCTTTTGATTAAAATTGGGATCCTGGGTACTCTAAAATCAGTAAGCACAATGCGGTTGAGAGAGCTGGCTTTATGTGAAGCAAAATACCAACCATGATGGCCTCCTCCGGTATCAATTGGACTGAGAGAAGCCGACGCACTGCCAAGGACAGGGTGATCCAAATTGGGATTTGAATCATAAATGGTAAGAACAGTTTGGAAGCAGCGCAATTCTTCTCGATGATTTTCTCTTTCACCATTAGTCGCTGGGCTCTAAAAGAAGTAAATGATCTTAGATGTGTGTACAACCTTTTGTAGATTGACCTTGACTTGGTCCTGTAACTATCGTAAGTTAAGAGCTATCAATAGTTACGGCAGCTACAAGAAATATGTATCAATTAAAGGGTGGGGACTAGGGCTCCCAACAACTGAAATGTGTTTTCGATCAAAAGCGGGAATGAAATGCGTTTAAAGTGACTCCACAATGAGAATATCCGTTCGTAAAATCTTTGACCCCGTGCAGATCTCACCTGTTAAATTTCTTTTTGGCCATCTCCTCACTCCATCCTCGCTCTTTGGAAAGAAAAGCGGTGGCTCGTTGTAATTCAGGAATCAGTTGTGAATCCATCTCTTTATGCAGGAGCACTCGCTTGGCAGCCACCTAAACCGAGTAAAATGATTCGTTCAATGAGGCACGCCAATAGAATGCATTCTCACACACAAGTTCATTCATTATTGAGCCAGATTGAGGCTGCATTCAAAAGCTAGAGAGATTTTGCAATTTTGAGATTTTCTCACATATCATAAATCAAAATCAACGGTATTAGTTGAAATTGAAAACAAGGAGAAGAACCATTTCTCTGTTATTCCAAATGCTCAAAACCAGAAACTCCTATGAATAGAAATTTAGTAGCATTAAAGCACAGTTGTTAAATCAAATGTTCTCGTCCAAAACAAGCCAGATATCCGTTTAAAAGAAGGGAAGTGGAAAATGAGCGCACTCAGGCGAAGAAAAAACAATTTCATTGTGGCTAACAACAAAGTGTACTAAAGCATTGCAATGCAAATGGTCTCAAGTCTCAAAATCTCGAATGCAGTCTCAAATAGCAGTACTTAATAAATAGTTTAAGTCTTTTTTCAACTCTTTGCCTGAATTTACATTGACACTACGCAAGGACACAGGTGCAATTCGCTTGATAAAAGCCTTCAACATATTTGTTTTGAAACGGAATTTCCCTCAGCAACATTATAATCATGACACCAATGAGTGCGTTTTGATATCAGGGAGCCAAGAGAGGCAACTTTATTGTTTGAAACATATTCATGCCTAGTTCATAAGTTGAAAATCTACCAATCAATCAAACTTCATTTGAAGTTTTAAAGGCCATATTTTTACAATCCACTTTTGCTTGGGTTCTTTAGGCATGTATGGCTATAAATGATCAGGAAGATTTAAGGCACATTTTTTTAGCTATGTAGGTTCAAAGCCATCCAAAATGCTTCATGTGTTCAAGCCAATTTTACACAATAACTAGGAAAAGAATTTCATAGTAACGTTTATAGTCAGACTGTTTCATATTTACACTGAATGATACTATGTTTTGAATCGCTTACTTATTCCGAAAGTTACTTTGCTATAAAAACATGCTCAAATACCCAAAGAAAAGGTGGGAACAAAGCCAAGACCAAGTTTTAGAATACATAACATAGTCTTAATAACTAGACATGCATTTGTCCACTACAATAAAACACGTGTTTTTTGGGTCCTTGATTTCCAAGTGTCCTCACAATCCTGGCCAGGTAAAGTTCGACTTTAACCCAACGTATCAAGATTACTCCCAATTATCTTTCTCTTTCAACTTATTGATCATCAAGAAATTCGGGCTCTAAAACATCACCCACCAAAGTCCGATCCACTCACCTTTTGCGAGGTCACTTGTGCGGGTAGAAGGAGACCAAATCGGAGAAACACGGCCGCCCCCACGATCGTACCCGCCCAACTGCAGCCCGTGGTATCGTGAACGTAAGCCAAGGCCTCGGCCATGGACGTGACTGGGTATGAGCCCAACACTTGGACCAGGATCCCATTGACGGCTTGGACGGCCTCCGTTGACGACATGGCTCGACGAGATACTCGACCATACTCTAGAGGGCAAAGCGAGAACGGACCCGGAGCACGGGCAAACAACAGAGCTCTGGGCCGTTGGGTGAGAGAGCTTAAGCTTCGGTAGGAGCAACTGAGGCCAGGCCCACCGCGAACTGTCCGGACAAGACCACGGGTCAACATGCTAGGGTACAATCAATGGTCATGCATCATAATAATAACATCAACACAGTGCTGCCGAGTCTTCTGACATTCATAATCCCAACTTTGCCTTCAAATAATGCCAATGTTCAGGGTTCTGTAAAGCCAGGAACTTGTGGAAAATGCCAACATAACATGAGCTTTTGGCCTCAAAATATGCACATGACATGCCACATGGCAGTGCTGCATCAGGAGAGAGTACCTTGACAGCATGATTGTTGATAAACAAAGCGGAACCATGTATTGAAATGGACAATCTCCCAACCTTAGGAACAGGAACACTAAGCCATTGGCAAAAAAAATGCCCTTTTTCTTCTGCAAAAATAGCATTTTCAGTGATTTGGTTACAGGTTATGACTTTCGGGCCAAAAGAGTTGCAAGAACGTGGAAATATGTTGTAATAAGGGGAAAAATGTAATTTGTTTGATTATTTGAGTTGTAAAACTTGGTTCAGTTCTGGTTCTTTCCAAGGATTCAGTGCTCGCCCATTTGGATGAGAAAAAAATCACGGTCTCCCTTTACTGTAAAGTATATGACAATTGAAATTTTGATGTACTTATACCAAAGACATGTTTATATCCTGAAGCATCCGGAAATTGTTCTCTAAGGCAAATTGAGTGAATGATTTCACATTTCATTACTCAATTTTGACCTGTGTTCTTTAACGATTGGGTTCTCTGGAGGTATTTGGTTATTGGCTTCAGTTATCTCCTCTATTCTCCAATAGTATCCCTAGCTGCACACTAGATGGTTTCTTTTAAATTTCTTAATGGTATGTATTGCGAGGGTCCAAAAACATTGCATTATATCAAGGAATATCTATCTTAGATATTTCAGGGCGTTTGCTCATATTCAGGTCGCTTTAACCCCTAAAAATACCAAATCGTGGAACTTGGTTCGACAAAATATTCAAAGTATTCAAATTGCAAATGCTTTCGGAATTCATTTTGAGATATTTTTGACAAAGTGCCCTTTGAAAAGTATCATATGAATAAGATGAAAAGGAAAAGACCCACATGGTTCATACCGTCTTACACATTTCATACCTGAGCTAGCTGAAAGCCGCGATTCAGCCATTAAATATTGATGCAAACTTGTGAATTAACATAGAGGAGAGTTATAGTTATAGACCATGAGAAAAATCTGCAAAAAAGCGAAAACCCCGCCCACTCGTAAACTTGGCTACACACAAATGTTTTTTTTCCTGCAAGATACGCTCTAGACGTTCTTTTAAACAAGACACTTGGAGAAAAAAATGTTACGTACCTGCCAATTATTGACAATTTCACATTGTTGTAGGTGTCGCGCTGATCTTTAACCTTTGATCTTTTTTTCTTGATTGGACAATGACGTATGTCGTGGATAATATAGGACATGTCAAGCAAAGGAAATTCAAGGAAAAATGTGGTCCGGCAACCTGATTTCGGGCATTTTGGGGAGCGAGAACCAAGACACACTTCACAGTCAACTGTTACCATCCTCCCATTTAATTTTCAAAAATCGACTGATTTCGAGTGGGACGAAATGAACATGTTTGGTGTAATTCGGTGAACGCACTATCAAATTGGTTCAATACTATGATGCTACTTGCCTAGGAGAGCAAGTAAAATGAAAAAAACGTCAAAATGCAATGCATGCACAGTGTGGTTTGGCTGAGCATGTTGTCTATAATAACGAAATATAGAATAACGTCAGTTGTTCACGAACGCATTCAATTAAAAAGCTCTATTAACCATTAATTACCTTTTTGAAGACAAGTCGCCTTAGTCCGGATCAATTTGAAACGCTTCCAACCAATCCCGTAATGAAAACCAAACTTTTTTCCCATTTTGTTTACTAACCTTCAGTCAAAAGTAGGCAAATTCGTTGTCACAAAAGCAAAAAGATTCTCCCAAATTCACCGAAATCAAAAGGTGTATGTTTCGAATCTTTGATTTCATTCGCAATCTTCGTCATTTTTGCTGTTCAATTTTGGTCGTTGTGAGCGGCATTGTGACTTCATTTTCTTCACCCAAAGGGCCTTGACAATCTCACAATTTGCATTGCCATGGGGACCTTCTTTAGGGTTCGCGTTCCATTTCATTTCGTGCCACCCCGAAACCACTTGCATTTTGGCTCTAATCATGGTGAAAGCCTCGAAAACTCTTATAAAAAAAGTCCCCAAACTGACAAGTACCAAGTTGACGAAGGAGGCTCAATGCCTTTCCATCAGCGAATTTTAAGGCCGTATTTCGTATTTAATCCTAAAAACATGTACAGTTACATATTCGTCATGTGAATGATTTGAAGCAGGTATCAGAATTGCCATTGAAAGCCGTGAACTAGTTCAATCGAATCAGGTCCAAGAACTCTCCACGTGTTTTAGGATCATCTCTAAAGACCCCCATCATGCAGCTGGTGACGGCCTTGCTGTTGACCTTCTGAACCCCTCGCATGACCATACACATGTGACACGCCTCCACCACGACGCCCACTCCTCTTGGATTGATAGCTTTGGCCACAGCATGGGCAATCTCTTTGGTTAATCTCTCTTGCACCTAAATTGGTGCGCGGGAAAAAGATTAGAGAATTCGTTTAGTAACACACGCACACAGACGGACACAACATGTGACTAATCCAAAGCCAACGGAATGGGTAAACACGTCAATGAAAAGGTCAATTCCAAAGAGTTCAAGGGGAAATAGTAGAATTTGCGTTTCTCAAACCTTTTAGGGCCAAGGAATCTATTGCAGTAGATAAGGGAGTATAGATGATAGCCCGGAGTTGCATTTAGTCGTCCCCGTCAGACTTTCAAATTTTTTTTTTATGTTTTAATGGATCTAGTAAGGAACGGACAGAATTTGTCTCATTTTAGTAAAAAGTTGACAGACAACAATTTTGATTTTTTTTCTGTTTTCATTAATGCTCTTCCATTGTGATGCTTTGTGCACTCCGGAAGGAACATAAAGGGACGTTGAGAGATATACATTATGATTTATGATAAATTAAATAAATCACCTTGACTCGATTTTCAGACTTCCCTTTTTAGGGTTCGAATGTAACGACTTGTTTTTTCATGTTTTATGATGACCTTCAATTATTTACTTTGTGTCTGAGTTTACAGAAGCTGATCAATAAGCAAAAACGTATTCACGTCAAATGTCAAAACTTTTATTGAAGTAAATATGGATGGATCAGATCTGAATCCTCTCAAGATTTTTTTTTCATTCCATGTTGTTATCGAGCTCAAGTGAGGATCTCAATCGCTTCTGTGGAACGAGTGCTACTGGTTTTGAACATGGGAGCTACTCAGAACACAAATTAATCTGCCATTAATTACCTGAAGTCTTCTGGAGTAGATCTCCACAATTCTGGCCAATTTGCTCAATCCCAAAAGCTTTCCTTGAGGCAAGTAGCCAATACTAACTTTTCCTGTGAAAGGCACCAAGTGATGCTCGCAAAGCGAGAATATTTCGATATTTTTCACAACCACCATCTCATCGTGATTCTCGTCAAAAATGGCGGTTTTGACGGCTTGTTGAATCGAGTCCTCATATCCTGGAAAGAAACAAGTGAACGGGTCCATCTCCAGGATTGTGGTCCATGTTCCAACTTGCCTTTGGTGAAGAACATCATGGCCTTAGCTGCTCGCATGGGAGTGTCCACGAGGCCTTCACGCTCCGGATTTTCACCGATCAAGCTGAGAATCGATTTGAAATGGCCTTCAAGCTTCTTCAAGGAGGGTTCCAATTCGGATTGGCTCAGGGATCTCATTGGGGACTTCAAAAGAGGGGCTTTGGAGTCCAACTTAGGATCCTCCACCACCAAACTCATTTTATTGAGGCTTAGCGTCTCTTTGTCCATGGTTCTTTGAAAATATGGCGAATTATGTCAGAACGCTCAGAACCGGCTCCAATGAAGGTAATGAAATATAAACAGTATTTCGCTAGTCTAAAAACTCTCTGATTTTATTGAATTCGGAGAATCACACCTACCAGAATGGTTTGAAGGGAGTTGTGGCAAGAATCACTTGGCTGGATAACCTTCACATGAGAACAAGAAAATGAGAGAGTGATTCTTCGGAAGGCAGAAAAGTGAGGGTCGTCAATTTATTCCCTCTTTGGCGTCGCCAAGGATCTGTGCTGTGAAGCTATTTGGGCGGAAAAAGAGCCACTGGTAAAAGAAAGACTTGTTGCTTTCTTTTCCCCTTTGATCATGTTAGACGTTCTTGAGGGATCCCTCCTTGCCTCCTCTTAAAGAGAAGCAGGATAGAGTGAAATGAGAACGGACATCAGCGGAGAAGGAAGGGTCTTACCCGTGTATTGTGGCCTTGAGCCACTGACGACTTTCCGATTTGCTCTCAAAATCGGGGATCGACAATATTGTAAGGACACAACAAATCTCATCTTGGCTAAAAGATCATCTCAAAAGCAATGCACATAGAGACCCTGAATACATACACCATCTTTAGGCACAATGTCCTTCGGTCAGGATTGCTGGACCAATCAGGATTATTTAGGCCAATTGAATGGGCCAAGAAAAGGTTCGTTTATCCTGTCTCCAGAAAAGAAAGATGCTTCACGTACTTTCGCGACAGTTGAAGTGCTCGAAATGAGTGGTTGCTCACCTAGCATCCGGGATGTCAGATTTGATGGGTCTGGTATTATGGGGGCAATGACTGTCATACATTCGGATTTTGCATCCAGAGTAATTTGTTGGCTTAGTTAGACACCTTGAAGACTTTTTTTCGGTTAATGGGTCAAATTAGAGGCCTCAAGTAAAATATTTGGGTCTATGAATCAACATTAAACCAACATAGGGTCAATTAATAATAATAATCATAATAATAATGATAAAAATATCTTTATTGCGACTCTTAGTCATGTCATGGTTTAAAAGTATAAAGGAAATATGTTGTCTAAGCATTATACAGACTGTAAAATGTATAAAAGAAACATGTCAAAAATGGTAAAAGCAATAAAATAGTTGACTAGAGAGTGATATCATAATGAATTTGATTAGCATTGTTTCAGTGCACATGAAAAAGGTGAAGAGGATGAGAGCAGACGGTACAGACAAAGTTAGGTAAAGGTAAGTGATGAAACTCTTGGTTATTGCAGAGAAGAGGATAACTAATTTCTAATTAACAGGGGTCGGAAAAACAGTTTATTTAGGTCAAAGTAAAAGTTTTCGCGATTTGCAACCTCAAACTGAAGATGAAAAGACTGAAATCTGAAGAAAATATCTACAGATTGTTTGCTCTGAACACTGGATGAGGAAACATGTTGAATCAAAAATGAATAAGCGGTCCTATTAACCAATATTGGGCATGTTCATCCTTTTGGTGTCCTCGACCTTATCAGCTAGCCATTTTTTTCATTTACTTGGGGGTAAAAAAATCATGTATAGCAGTTACTTCACAATTTTCAATTCAAAAAAGTTTTCGTATCCGAGCATTGTCGCTATAGAAAAAGACATACACGATTACACCTAAATGATCAATCATTCGACCCCAACTCACAATAAATGAAGATATTAAATCGCAAGAACTTACTGACTTGAGATTTACTTGTTATCGTCGCAAGTTTATGTCTACAATTTTTAATACTTTTCAAATACTGTTTTTTTAATTTGGCATACTGTAGTCGGTCAGAGGGTCAAACCTTTTGTGACACCATTCGTTTGAATTCAATGGGCCGTGTCATGTCGGTATTAAAATTCGTCTACGCCTGTGTGTGTGTGTCGAAGTCTCAACGTTTCCTTGAGAGAGACCGGTGAGGAGATTCGAATTTGATATTAAAGTGTGTTACAAAACAGTAACAGTACGAACTGTACGCACGTTTGAACCGAGCGTATAACATAAAACAACATTAATATAGGTGAATGAAACCAAAACTCCGACCAATTTTCGGGAGACAACCAATGATAGAATCTGCAACAAGTGATTGATATGCAATGAGAAACTAATGAATCAATTGTTCATAAGCTGAGCGTAAACTGTCAAAAACTACTCCTAAATTATGCAAAAGAAAGGGCAAAAGTACAAAGGAAAATTTTCATATTTTTCAACCATTGTAGTAGGTTAAATTTTCAACTACAATGTGTTGGGAGCCATGTGTTACACTGGCCTAGGTTACTAAACTAACCCTTGTTATTTTTTTTAATAAAAGCAACTTCTATTATGGTGAATTGTGACCGATTTTGCTACAGAACAAAGCAACGCGTTGTGCTTATGTTAAGCATCAACTAGTCGGAGCTATCAAGTCATCTGTTTGATATCGTGGCTATTTACTGAGACAACTTGATGTTGAAAGCTGAAGATATGTAATCTTGAAGGCTTGTTCAAAAATCGAGGTAATCAAGCCATATAGGAAATAATCATTGAATACAATAACGAGCAAAACAGGAAAAATTGACCATCAAAAGTTTTTTTAGCCCTATTACTGTTTTAAGGAAAAAGGAAAAAAAAATCAATGAAAGAAGTCAACTTTGTGATTGAGGTTGTGAAACGATCGGAAAAAGTAAAAAATGCATTTGCATTTTTTGAACAGTCCTATTCATCAACTCTTGTTCGAGTTTAAACGAGCGCTTCAGCAACAGCAAGTAGCGTTTTTTTTGGAACTTTATTTGGAACTGTAATGCTTGTTTGCATTTTGTCATTGTAGTGTAGTGTGTACTATTGTGTTTTATGTAATTGTCCATGTACTTCTCCTTTTTGATCCACGGAGTGACGTCACGGTAGTAGCGGGCAGGCACGTTGTTTGTACATTGATTCTCTCCTTGGCCGTATTGACTTTCGAAAATGCATACGAGGTTGCCATCTCGCAGGAAATATGTTCAAAAGAGCAGATGATGCTCTGAAGCAAGAGGCCAAATATAACACTGTATTTGAATGGCTACCATACTTTACTAGAGCTTCGAAATGGTTTGGAAATAATTAGAAAGTACAGATGTTTATCCATACATCAAATCTTAACTTCTGACAATATCACAAAGAGCTCACATAACAAGATTTTGGCGAAATTAAAACGCAGACTGAATGATTTAGAAACGAACACCCTGTAAATGACAAGAGCTAGAGAAAAAAAAGAGAGGAGAGAGATACGGAGAAGACAAGTGGCCATGTATTCTCGGGTCAACTTGCCCCAGGTGACCATAATCAGACGAGTACAAAATGGCAGGGATGAAGACTAGTACAGCGGACTTTTGGAGCTATTATGGCTTGTTTAGGCAACACTCACGAACAAGAGACTTGAATTGAAGAATGAATTAGTGGACACCCAATGCTCTGTAGAAAATGCGCCAATGAGGGGTGGCTAAAAAGAGGGGAGGAAAAGTCAAACAAAATCAGTAAAAATCCTACAAAAGTACGGAGCTTGTTTACCTAGCATAATCTACAGTCTTGCGCTCTTGAGCCGGTAGGAGGCGATTTCGAAAGTCATGATCATTGCAAACAATAAGAAGCAAAAGTATTGAAGTGAGCAAAACAGGAATAGAGGATTTTAAGTCTTTTTAGCCCTTCTACTGTTTCAAGGAAAAGGGGAAAAATCAATGAAAGAAGTCAACTTTGTGAATTAAGATGGCGAAATTTGCAAAAAATGAACGGAACGAAACAGTACAGAAAGATCGGAAAGGTAAAAAAATGCATTTACATGTTTTCAACAGTCCTGTTCATGAACCCTCCACAATAGCAAATAGAGCCTTTTGGAGCTATATTTGAAAATGCTCGTCAATAATTCTAACTGTTCTGAAAGCATTGTAGTGTCCTAGAATGAAAGTTGCCCATGGAAACAATGGAATATGATATACATTTTCAATATTTAAAGCCCTCATTCATAGTCGCTTCATCTGGACGCGATTCCGAATGTCAATAAATGCATTAGTTCGGCCGCTGGAGTTCTTGCCCACATTAATGAAAAATTGTTTGGTTTCCTCCAACAGATAATATTTTCTCTTTGAAAATCAGAGTGAAAGAAACATGGCCAAGATTTGTTGATATTTCTGATTTTTTCACAATGAATCACAACTCTCTATTAAAGGACATATTGGACACGACTCAACACCAAAATTGTATGACCTTTTACGACAAAAAAAGTTTCTTCTTTTTGAACATTTGAAATTGGACATGATGAAAAATTCGCCAAGATAATAGAAATCTACAGTACAAAATACACGTCTGACAAAGAATTTCGGGGGCGACACAACCTATAAGGTGCTATATAAAGCTGAACTGTGGCCATTTTATTGTTGGCTAGGTGGAATTGCATTTACTCACTTTTAAGCAAATCTTGAAAAAGCCATGATGGACAGGAGACGGGTTAAAACCCTATTGAGGAGCAACTGTTTATCTTCAGTACATTAAATAAAAAAAATTTAAACGGTACAGAAGTAATCCCAAAGCTCCCTCATTTCCATGGAATCTTGAACATAGATTTGTCTTTCGAAGGCACTGTTCAAGATCAATATGATATGCGCACGACAAATTTTGAATGGTTCCAGCTTTCGCAGACAAAGAACACAGATAACATTTTTTTGAATTAAAAGAACTCCATATCCTTGGTTGTTTAATCAAATCCTATCAGTTTTTGGTAGGAGTAGGATGTAACAGTTACAAGGTTGAAGTGTAACGACAGCCAAATACGAACTCACTTAGATAATTACGATGACAAAGCAAGACATTTCAGTTGCTAGATATATTTTCCTGTGTCTTTGTTCGCAACCGTTAAATGTAAGGATCTTTAGGTAAAGTTACACATTGATAATTGGCTTGGATCCAGTTCCTATTCTTAAGGTATAGAATCTTTTTTTGAAAGTACAGAAAAGGATTATTTTTGGCTTATAATGTCAACAGCCGGAAATGAAATGTCGAATAAAAGGGTACGCTCCCTTTATTTAGCATGAGGCGGATCCGCGTATGACAACAGTTGTCTTTCATGTCATCCAAGCACAAATGGATATTAGCTTGCAAATGGAAGAAGGTGTGCTTTCTAGTTATTGATGAACTTTTAATAACTAGAGCATAGTGAAGAATATGTTTAAAAAACTCTGCTTATAGTGTAAAAAAACTGCTGGCATTAACTCGAAGGGAGAGTTGAAAACGTACGGAGCCTCTTTCTCATTTTCAACAGTTTCCGAAAGTTACTCGACTCATTCGAGCTCGTAATCAGATTTCCATTGTTTGCTTATCTAAGATCCCAAAGGACCCTTTGCACTATGGGAAAAAGAGAACTTAGATGGTGTTGTCAGATCAAAAATCCCTTCAAGAGTTTGTCTACAAAATTTGAAACTCAAAATATGACCAACACAAGATCCTGTTCCAGTTTGTGGAGCTACGTTTTCGAATTTCCGTTCTTTAGAACTCCTTTGTAGGCTGAGAAGCATTCAACTCATCTCAAAAAGAGATCGGGAGCGGATCTATCGCTTGAATGGCTGGATAGAGGCTTACGAAGACGTTAAAAACTAATCTGAAGCAAATTCTGAAAACTCGTCTTTGTCTAATGATCTCTTTTGTTTTTGGCTCCACCCTGTCTCCTCATTTCAAAACCTTTTCTTTCGCGTTGAACCTAGAACAAGAAGAAGTGTTCTTTCTTCCATTTCCACTATTTATGGTATCTATCGCCCCCTTCCACGTACAAAGATGGTTCTACTTGATACTTTGTGCACAAAATATTTGATCAGGACGAATTTGAAGTACTCGTAGGTTTGGGCGTCGTCGCCGGTTTCTGATGCACAATGAGGCAGTCAACAATCGAAGAAAGGGTCCTCAGACTTGTCCGAAGGGCTTGACAATGGACCTTAGCTCGAGGAAATCCATGATGACCCCGTGTTTCCGGTTGGGATTCTCGGTGTCGTCGAACTCAATCTGAATATCACTGGAGGACGAAGGCGAGCCAATCGGGAACGGGTTCAATCGGAGGAAGAACCAATCCGAGTCTCGATCGAAGATCACTTGGGCGGATCCATCCAATTCGGGCAGGTATTGATGGGTTTCAATCTTGCTCCAGGACTTGGGATCGATCTGGATGGAACTGAGGGTCCGAATGGGCGAGCCTTGAATCACTTGACACACTCGGATTTGACATGGCACTTGAGGCTCTCGATGTGAATCCCACCGAGCATTGGACAATCGTACCCGTATCTGAAGCGAGTAACTCCCTGGTTGGACGTTCTGAAAGGTGTGCTTGAAATAGAACCAAGAGATCCGCTTGATCACCACCACCTCCCGGTTGAGGGCCACATCCCGCTCTTTCATGATGTTCTTGGGATCATTGGCCAAGAGATCGAATTGGTCGACTTCACAGAGGCTGACACGTCGAACTTCGCCGACAAACTGGTTAAGGGCACTGTAGAGTAGTAACTGATGCTTGGAATTCGCGTCCAAGCGATCCTTGAGAACAATCTCCTTAGGCAGGAGAAGGTCCTGGTTGCGTTGGTAGAACTGTTTCAGCCTCATCCGAACATTGTAAGAGGCGCAGTAATGATTGAGAAACTCGCTCACCACCAAGTTCATGGTTCGACAAGTCAGACATAGGAGAGCCAGCTCTCGCGGAGAGAGTTGAAGAAACACCTTCTCCAGGACATCCATGCTCTGCTCCAGGATGTAGCACCGCCCATCGAAGGGAATCAAGAGGTTCAGCTTGGAGGACGAATTCTGGCGACTGGCACTGGGACGGCCGGAGGTCTGAGACGATGCCACCCGGAGGATCAACTGTCCTCCCCGGACAGCGTGGACCTCAGCCAGAGAACCCTCTTTGGCTTGAATTCCGCCCATTCTTGATGCGTCTAAGGCTAACTAACTCATACTAGAAAAAATGCTAGTATGGAATGCCTCTCCTTTTCCGAGAGAGAGAGAGAGAGAGGGGATCGTTGTTTTTCCTCCTCAAGTGTCGGTGTGAAGGTCTAAACTGCTCAAACTAGGCCACTTCCGATCTATCAAACCTGGCAAGACCAACTAACTCCGAGAGTGAGAGTCCACAACGAGCGAGCACACTTGGTAGTCGTTGGGAAGTGGAGAAGCGAGAGAACTGTATCGCTCAATGGAACAATGGAACAACCGTTATCTCCTGACACGAGTGACGAAGCGAGAGAGAAAGAGAGAGAACATTGAGTCCAAGGTAGGTTCGCCGAGGAGACCAAGGCCAAACCGTTCTAGCAGAAAAGCCCTGTCTCTTCTCTACTCTCGATCTACTCTTCTCTTCGCTCTCACACGTTTATTCTGGTTCGTCTTGCGGTGCCTCATACCACCTCCATTCTCCCTCACAGACGAAGGACGAACTCAGCGCGTTTTCATGTCTTCTGCAGCCATGTAGCCGAAATGACAGACGGAATCGTTCCATGTTTTGGCTCCACGTTCCTTTCTGAAAAAAAAACTGCCAAGGAACTTACCCACACCTGCTTTCTTCACTCACTGAAGGTCGGGGGAGGCGAGAAGGGCAGGGAGCCCAAAGCCAGTTACGGCCTTGACAGCCCCATTCTCCCTTTGCTACTATGTAGGCTCAAACGTGACCATGATAATTGCTGCAATGATGCCGACAGGTCGTTAGTATGACTGATTTACCAAGCTTACAATTTAGTGCCAACGAACAGGATATTGTCGACACCTCAGGGTGACCCAGATGGGAAATGTTGGTTGCGCTAGGCACGTAAAAGGTGGCACCTGTCTTGACCTTCGAGGCCACGTCTTGGAATAACCTTTGAACAAACATACGTGAACCAACTGACGATTGGCATGTTGTCAGCTATAAATTGGTAATGGCTTGAAGAAACACCATTAGGAGGAAGCGAGCTTTGATGATACTACCAGTTATTGAAAGAATCGATCAGTGGTGTTTCATGTATTATGGATTAAGGGCCGTCATGTCATATTAGAGAAATGACGCGGTCGAATTGTTGGCATTAGCCATGGATATCTAGACTTATGTTGATGTTGGACAACCGACCACTCGGTTGGCAAAACAATTCCAACGGGTGTTTGTGTGGAAACTAAACGCAAGTTGGCTTGTTGCACTGTTTTGCTTACTAAGTGGTCAGCCGTTCAACATCCACATTCTAGACATTTAAGCATTAGCACACATATCAGTTATCAATGCTGGAAGTGGTGTATTGTGTGAAAGCGATCAAAAAGAGAAGATAGTCGCGTTTGCATTCGGTTCTAGTCTCGAGTTCTCATTTATAAATCCCGATTTCCCAATAAAGAAAAAAGAGAGCGAAGTGTCAAGGGAAGGACAGAACACCCAATTCCCCTGTTTGTTATATACAGCCATTGAAGAGGAAAATTGGGTTTAGCCCGCTTGGAAATTGGGCGGGATCGATTTTCGGAACCCTCCTCGTGTGTGCCTATATACCTGGTCTCACGTTCAAGAATCGACGAAAGATAGATATCTGATATCTCAGCGGAAACTCAGTTCCAACTAGAGGCGGAAAATCAAGGGAAATTCATGCCTTCATGCTTAGAAATTCTACCTTCACCAGAAGGAGAGAACGGGGGGAAAAACATTCAACCTGTTTCATGTCTATCATCAATGGAGCACTAATCCTTTGGATGTTGATGTGGAGTCTCCGGAACAACTTCTCATTAGGCTCCTACAATAGTTGTCTTGACTGTGGGAAACTGCTCAGAAAGCAACAACAGCCTAAGCAACAAACGCTTTCCAGACAAAAACGAGACCTCACGTCGGACGAGAAGGAGCTCCGTTTGAAGTTGGATGTTCGGATTCACGTAAAAAAGGTGAATGGATCCTATGTACCATTGAATGACGACTTCAATGTCATCCTGGACCAAGAACACAGCCACCTAAAACCTTGGATATTTGACAAGGAACCCTCGGTTGATTCAGACTATGGACCGGACAATGCGTTCGAAAGCTATTTTGATGATGTCATGGATCCCAACTCCGACGGAAACCAGATCAGTGGAATTAGCCAAGGTAATGGCTTTCAATAAAATACAGTAATAAATCCTCACCGTTTGCATCTAAATCATTCATGATAATGGAGTTTATTTGTTTATCTTGCTGTCTTCCTGTAGAACGTGATGAAGGGAAAGTGTCTGCGGGTGACAATCGCCTTTTCCCTCATGTAATACCTTGGCAATATTTCATCACGGACATCCAAGTGTCACTCATCTGCCCGTGTACCGCCATCAACGCTCGGTTTCTGTTGGCCTCCCAAACTTGCCTCCGAGAATTGTTCCCCCAACGTCTTGTCGGATTATACGTCCTCAAGCACCTTCCAACGCCACAATACTTGGTGAGACCCTACCATAATTGCTGAATATGTGAATAAGAGGGGTGGGGAAGACTTTCAATGCACGCAAACATATCTTCTCTTGGAAAGTACTCTGAAGTGCTCAGAAAGTCGTTCCAAGACCCCGCTTAAAGAGAGCCAACAAAAATGTGGGAGTTTGAGGCGGCCTCGTTTTTTGAAGAGAAGCTACAGTACGTAGGTACATACCTCAAGTACATTTTGAGGAAAGGATGTTCAAGGTTATGAGAGGATATTTGAATTCAGGTTTGGTTTGGAATGGATGTCCTAGTTCCTTGGAAATGAAATACTGGGTACTAGGATTTGATCATCATACGCAATGAAAACTCGCTTTATGGCAAACCAATGTCGTCTTACTAAATATCTTTGCCAGAAATAACTATATTCCATATTTTTTCTATAAATTGCGCACATTTGTCGTTCTATCTAAAAATCCTCACATGGCGATTCACATGAAGGTGTACACCATGTTCTTCGGTTGTAAGTTAAGGTTGCACTGCATTTGGAAATGATCTCATGTTTTAAGGAAAATGATCTCATGTCTAAGCCATTAATGACGCAGTCAACCTCTAAAATTTGAAAAGGCAAATTATTAATGGTCCTTCCGCAAATATGTGCAAGACCCGCTTGTCACTTGAATTGATTCAGAGAGAGAGAAGCTAAAAACTTGATTTTAGTTCCTCAGGCATATTTACGAGATCCCATTTTCCTTTGAACAAACTTATAACACAAAAGATTTTTTCCCGAGAGATGTGGAATGCTTTCATTAAAGGCTATTAAAAGTTATACACATTTTTGTTTGACACATTTTCTTTCAGTATGTCTTGAGGCTTTTTTTTAAAGTCTGAATTCATTTCAACTACCATATTTACACACTTGTGCTGGGGCAAGTCTGGCCCAAGTCAGACTCTTACTACGTATTCCGAATTTTTGCTTGTCCGGCCAAAGACTCGAGTTCCGAGTTCCTTGCTGGACTCTGGTCCGCTCAAAAACCTGT
Organism: Tigriopus californicus; assembly: GCF_007210705.1. Classification (NCBI taxonomy): domain Eukaryota; kingdom Metazoa; phylum Arthropoda; class Copepoda; order Harpacticoida; family Harpacticidae; genus Tigriopus; species Tigriopus californicus. The sequence goes on along the minus strand of NC_081450.1, from coordinate 3,682,302 downwards.
TTTGATTTTGCAAGTTTCCAACAATAAAACCCAATAACATTGAGCAGGTCTCATCCATGAAGGATTTAGGTGTAGTCCTCCAAGATAATGGAAAGTT
>NC_081450.1:3673251-3682154 GCF_007210705.1 Tigriopus californicus | reverse complement strand
GTTCAGATTGTTTTGAAACGCAATTGTATTTCATTTGATGAGGTTTTCGGAGTGTAATTGTAATCTGTTTTTAATAATAAGTGATTCGAAATTTTGTGATTAGAACATTCGTTCTGAGGAGTAATTGTAAGTGTCTATTAGTGTATTTGGTCGAGTAATTGGGCTACATCTGTTTAGTTACAAACCACTGCAATGTTTCTACAATAGCTCCCTTAAATCCTAAATGTAGTTGCCAGAGTCAACTCCCCCCAAAAACACTATAAATGAATCAAGCACCCAATTTCAATCGCGCTAACATTGTATGGCCTGAGAGCGAGAATTAACCTTTGTCGAAAACGTTATAGGTTGTTGTATATTAATTTCCTTCCACCAAAATGAGCCACAGTATTTCCATATCAATTCTTCATGTAAAATCAATCAATTGTCTTTACTATCACATACCGCTAATAAATCGAAGAACACATCTGGCATCTAGCATCTGCGATTATGTATGTTCTCTCCTCAGGCCAAATTTGGACCCGTGGAAGAGCATCTCCAAGTGAAGGACGTCATCTATCATCAAGGATATCGTCGCTCTCAAACTGAAGGGGTGACCAATGATTTAGCCTTGATCCTAGCCAGACACCCAGTCCTGAGCTCTAATGGAAGTGTCCCCATTTGTCTCCCATTAATCAAGGATGTATTATTACCCCTCACGGGAAAGACGCTGGTCCAGGTATTTTGGTCCCAAGGTGAAGCTCCCAAAGCGGATCCCATCGTTCAAGCCACAACCATTCGTTCCATGCGAGCTTTTCCCCCTTGTCGCAGGCTATTTTCATCTCAAAGAGGCAAGTAAAGATGGAACAACGACTAGCCATGAGTTATTGAATGAGTTGCCGTTCTTTTCCCGCAGTCTTTACCCGAAATCGAATGTGTTCAATTATGAAGGCCAGCGCAAATTGCCAGGATCACGTGTCAGGAGGAGCCTTGTCGGTTTTTGATCAAGACACGCGCAGACATTCGCTTGTTGGGATCTTCAGCTTTGGAGGCACCACTTGCAACACTTTGGAACCGCAGGTCTTTTCGAGTATTGAAATGTTCATGGACTGGATCGTTATGAACATACAGTCTGGGGAATGTGCCAACCTTTGATTGGTTGTTGGAGTCTTGCCCAAATTCAAACACACACACTTGACATCTTCAAAGGGTTGCAAGTCGTTAAAAATGATGTGAACGTTTATTTAAAACTGTCACGAGGTCGCAAACCACGCAAGCGAGTTTTGATGGCCATTATTTCCCTCTACTCCCAAAAATAAGCATTTGAGGTCTTTGTGAGAGAGAGAACGAGAAGAAATAAAATGCATCGTAAATAAGTGACCTTTGATCGATCTTTTGTTTTGCGATATTGATGATCCAACATCCAATAAACAGGTTTACTTTCGAAGCCTCCAAAGGCCAAGGTCCTCGAGGAGATCCGTCATTTTCGTGAGCTCAAGTGCGGTTGTTTTGGGGCACACAACGTTTTTTTGTTAGCTCAGAGAGAGGAACTGGCTTTTCCTCGCCCAACCAGAATCCACGCACATCAATTGTTGCTCTCAAGTACTGTCTCTCCAAACACAATGAGTTGAGATTTCTCAGAATTTTACTCGTCACCAAGGGCTTGTGCTGTAAATGTCGTCTATCGCCAATAAAGTGTGTCTTATTACCGGTGGAGCTCGAGGGATTGGAAAAGCAATCACTTCGGAATTACTCCGAAATGGTGCCAGATGCCTTTTTGTGGACATATCCTATCAGGTAGTGTACGCACGGTCACTTGTGGATTAGATGGCCTCTGAGGCATTGATTCTAACGTCTATCATTTAACGATTGCTTTATTACAGGGGGGTCTAGAAACGGAAACGGAACTTAGAGAGGAATTTGGTTCTGATCGAGTCTCTTTCTTGAGAGTGGACGTCACTTCTGAGACGAATCTTCGGCAGGCGTTCGTGAAATGTATCGAGGATTTTGGAACATTGGATGTCGTGGTCAACAACGCGGGGATTGTGTCTGAGCACGCCTGGGAGTCCGTCAATCAAGTCAACTTTGTGGTAGGCATTCCTAAATGATGATGCACTTGGGACCGTTATCGTACTTTTAGTCAACTCCGCAAACGTTTCAACACAAGATTGACTAGGTTTCAAAGAATCTCAAATGCAAGTTCCGATCACGAAACCTCGTTGTCCTGACCTTGAACTTTTTTCAGGCAGCCATCCGAGGGTGTAAATTAGCCTTGGAGTTCATGGCCAAGGATGGAAATCCACAAAATAGTACGATGCAAGGTGGTGCCGTCCTAAACATTGCATCACATCAGGGTTTGGTTTCTTGGCCTTTTATGCATGTCTATTCTGCATCTAAGGCTGGTCTTGTGGCTTATACTCGTTGTGCGGGTCAAGAATTTGAATTTGAGAACCACGGAGTTCGAATCATGTCTTTGTGCCCATATTTAGTGGACACACCAATACATCAATGCCAACCTTTCATTGGTATAACCAAGGTAAGTAAGGCCTTCATTCATTATCGATTTTCGCCCATCAAGAGAACAAGTGTTGGCTCATTCAACTGCCAGGCTTGTTGTTTTAGTGTTCTTGCCGATTTACATTGTACATTTTGTGATGGATAAACATACTTGTCGAATGCATGTGTCCTTAATCTTGTTCTCTTCGCAGGCAGGAGAAAAACATATGAGAGAATTGCCATATGAACATGTCATCTTAAGAGCCACAGATGTGGGAGAAGCAGCCGTGGACATTCTAAATAAAGGCCGGTCAGGGTCTGTTTGGTTCATTCAAAACCAAGGAGAGCCAGCATATGAAATACAAGATCAGAATAACATGGAGAGCCTTCTGGCTCAAAAACCAACCAACGTTCAGTTGAACACGTAATCTTCCAATTATTTTCTGTCCAATCTAAAAAATGTCCAAATAAACGTACGACTTCAGTGGAAAGGAATTTATTCTTCATCAAACCATAGAAATGTGAAGCTCACGTAAGCAAAAGTTTTTGGTTCATCAAAATGATGGACAACTACATTTTGCTCTAAACGAGTTCTACAATATGTTAATATTCTGTTTTGTTATTCGTTACTCTTACCTTGTCGCACATACACATATATTTGTTTTGTGGGAAGAACTGGGATTGTGCCTCTTCAAAGATTCTGATCTTTTGTCGACTTGCTATTCGTTGATGCATTAATATTTCTGTACGTAGTTGCAGAACCACCATTTATTCAAAGGCCAATGGTTTCTGTGCTCAAAGTTCGTGAAAACAAGACTTAAAAACAATAAATTTAAATCTTTCTTTTCTATATTCAACTATGTTCTATAGTTATAAATATTTTACATTTGTTTTTACGCCATGACATGATTTAGAGTCGCAATAAAGAAAAAGAAATAGGTCAAGACACCTTGGGCGAGTTTACCCTTTTTTGCATGCAAGAGATGAGCGAGGGCTTGTCCGAGCGTTTGTCTAGCTCTGTGATATTACACGTTAAAACCGGTTTTCATAACCGAAAAGGAAGAAAAGCAAATATACATGAGTAGACTCTTCAAATTTCTATACGCTGAATCATATGACCTACACTGAAAAGCTTCATGTGATTGACGGTTTTGTTGAGGTGGGGCTCTACTTTGACACCTACTCGACTCAAATGGTTTCCCATCTCATGCTGTATGTGGGCCTTAACCAATCACGTGCGATTCAATACGAATGTGAGTTGATCGGTTTTTTTATGTTTTTTTTTATCAGTAGTACTTGCGCGTTGTTTGACTCAGGATTGTTTATCCTTCGACTATTCGGTTAGGACCTGTTTTCTTTCTCATCACGACCCAAAGAGATTGTTGCCTCAAGTGTCCTCATCCAAGACTACTCTCAGCTCTAACTGCAACAACATCCATCAGATCCGATACAATCAAGGAAACTTCTCTGCCAGAATGTGTGTGTATAGTATTTGGGAAGGGGATTGAGGTCAAACTCTGCGAAAGAGACAGTGGTCTTGCTCTTCATAGACAATGCGACACGTGATAATGGAACACGAGAATAGAAAACGTAATTCGCAGGAGTCCACAATTCTACTTACGGATGTATTTGATATTTTAGAGGTTTTTTATTTGGGGTGCTAAGGTTGCAGGGGTAAACCTTGTGCCCGGTCAACGAAGCTAGCCATCACATCATCGTTTTAAATTTCCGATAGGCAGTGTCGTAGTCCGTATTAGAGTGGTTCTCCGTCTGTGGGTGTGATATAGCGTCTAAAAGTTTCCTTGGGAAAGGTCGGGGAGGAGATTCGAACCGGGGACTTCTCTCTATGATAGGAGACTGCGTTAACCACTACACCACCCCTCATGAGGGTTATCAAATAAAACGGCCGATTTTACTCTAATGGCCAGCCCTTTCTCTAGAGGTCAAATTTCCGGTTGTTGTATCGATAAACCCGATTGGTCAGTCTTAAAATGTCTTTCAAAGGACAAGCTTGTCTGATCACTGGTGGAGCTCGAGGGATCGGCAAAGCTATTGCCCAAGAGCTCCTTCGACATGGAGCTAAGTGTTTAATAGGCGATATTCTGATTCACGTAAGTCATGGAGGGAGAGAACTCTTTGATGTAGCCATGGCTTGAAGCATCATTTTTCCAGGCAGGTGAGGAGACTTGTCGAGAGCTTGGCCAAGAATTTGGCAATGAGAATGTGGGCTTCCTCCGATTGGACGTGTCTTCCCACACCAACTTCGAGCTCGCCATCGAGAAATGTGTGGAAAGGTTCGGGAAGATTGACGTTTTGATTAACAACGCGGGGATAATTTCGGAAATTGGGTGGGAAGCCCAACTCCAAATTAATCTCTTAGTGAGTGTTTGAGCCTTAAAAGATGGATGATTCGGGATGAAGTTGTACATCTTTGTGTGTGAGGCTTAATCCGTGGGTTTCTACCTTAGGGAACGATTCGTGGATGCAAGTTGGGCATCAAATGCATGAAGATGGGTGGGATGATATTGAACATTTCCTCCAATCAAGGGCTCCTTTCCTGGCCCGCTATGCCCGTGTATACGGCCGGAAAAACGGCCATCAACGCCTTCACCAGATCCATGGGACATCCTGTGGCGTTCCAAGAACATGGAATCAAAATATGTAGCCTCTGTCCTTATGCCGTGGACACTCCGTTTCAACACTATGTCAAACATTGCGGCATGTCTCAGGTTCGTTTGGTTTGTACTCAAGTTCAATGTCAATGCTTAACGGATTTTTCCTTATGACAGGAATGCTTAGAGTAAACTCATTTTATGTCAATCTTTTTCATACACGATAGTTAGGAATGATAGCGTCATAAGTTTTGATTGTTCGGAAATTTAGTATTAGTGTTAATATAATTATCAGGTGGGACTGAAATTTGTGGTGTGAAATTGCCACTTTGAGCACATAATATTGTTGTTATTATTATTCAAAAGCCTATTAAAGGCATGTGAAAAATATCTTCTTCTCAGACAATCAGAACCAACCCGTTGATTAGACGTTCATTTCACCCAACAACATTTGGGTGGTCCACCATATCATTTGCATGTATCCTCAGGCAGGGACTCAATTCCTTATTGACCACGATAATTCCGCTGATTCGAGGGTTTTGACGGCTGAAGATGTTGGGCAAGCAGTTCTGAAAGTGCTGAGCGAAGGCACCTCCGGATCTGTTTGGTACCTCCATAAACATGGAGATGCTCCTTATGAGATCCCGGATAATAACACCTATGAGAACCTCATGCAACATCGGCCTGAGCAATCCAATTGACGACCGTGGCTTGACCTTCCCTGAGATCCTTCTGCTAGACGGGCAGTAACAAGTGCTTAAGTTATGAGATCACAACAGCTGATCGGGATAATGAGTTGATGCTAATGATCTGGAAATTGCCCTCCCTTTTGAGGCAATTACAACGAGGATGCCCACCACGACTTACTACGTACAACCTTGATATTTCATTGCAAGCACATGTTTGAGAGCTCAATTTACATGGTGTGCAAAACATAAACTTCAATCGCGAACTGCTCTACTTTCTGGACATTGTGGTCATGTCTAAAGATATCATAAATCGGTAGGTTTTGGTGATTCTATCTGAGTGTAAATGCATAATCTTATGCCTTTTGTAAGAGATTGCCTTCAACCTTAGAAGAGTAACCTTGTGATATAATTGGAAAAAAATGTGATTTGATGAGGACTCCTTTCGTCGTCCAGAAGTAATGCAGTCCAGATCATTTTGATGCCAAAAAGTTCTCATGAGATTGACATTGATTGCTAGGACCCCTCGATTCTTCGGACATGAATCTTGGACCAGCTTTCTCCTTTGAGAAATTGTACACAAATGCATCATAATCTGAGGATGCAATTCAAGGAGCTAGTTACAACCTTTTTCATTACTTTGCTAAATCTGTCAAGACCCTGTCAAATGTAGTTATATGCATCTTGAGGTTGAGAGATCCTTTTATTGAATCTTACGTAAGCTAGTACACACTTTTTGTGTTGCAAGTTGTTATTGGCAGGCAGCCTTTACAGTCTTCATATTTTCGAATTTGAACTCAAAGACAATCCCTTGACCATGTTGTCCAGCGATGCCAGTAGTCCGATTTACATGCCATAAAGTTCAATTAATTTCAGGGACATGAAACACAAGAACCTGATTCAGGCCTTAGGGAATCGCAAACGACCCACTAGCCCCTGAACGAGAGCTAATTACAACCGTAAATTCCTGAAAGTGGATTCAAGTTCAGTTTTTTAGACGATTTTGCATCTGACAAAACTGAAAGAGCAATTCCATCAGAGTGACAGTGATGATCTTTAAAAGCCTAATTGTCACCGTATCTCTCCACCAACACTCATTTGCGAGGGTCATTAAGTGCAACAGCTTCTCAATGATGATGAATATTCAGATAAACGGAATGAAGCCTTTACTCACCTGAAAGCTCAATGTAAGTAAACTGAGGCTTGTGAATATCCGTGCAACAACATGTTTTTCAAGTATTGAATAATTAAGGAAAACTAGATGCTGTTTAGATGTCATACAAGTACATATTTATTTTTGTTGTTTTCTGATTAAACAATTTACCAAACCAATTAATCCATCCATTATATGATGAATGCATGGATATAAGCGCAATAATATCTTGGACAAACTGAATTTACTGGATTATTGTCTGCCAGCTTTCCAAAACTAGATCTTTTTTTTCGCTCATGAAAAAATGTCTTATTTGTAAAGGCGGAGAACAGAGTTGTTACGACTCCTGCCAATACGAATGCACTTCCAAATGAAGCCACAGCTCATATGTTAATGCTTTCCAATTCCAGATTCGTCTTCCCAGGGAGTCCTTTGATTGGCATTCATCCAATACTTTACGATGGCATTACCCTCTCGACCCGATCTTAATTTTCTTTCTTGCGAGGGGCCTCCCCTAAATTAAGCAAATGGCGTGTGGAGATGCGAGAACCCACGCCCTAGATTAATGAACAATTATTCCACTCATGCAGTGTTTCCACGGACAGACCCGACTTGGGGTTGGTCGGCATTCGTTGGTTATGATGCCAAGTGGTTCGAGGTTTTGAAACATGAATTTGTCAACCATGGCAAAAAATGCACTTGGAGTAATCACGGATGGATCTGGACAATGCCAACGAAACCTAATGGGCACTGAGTCCAAGATTTATGACGCCATCATTTTGAGCCGATAAATCAAGGACTCCATGCCTTTTGGGCCTGAAGGTTACATGTCTATTAGAATGGCCATGTTGCCACAACAACAGAGAGTTAAAACATTGATCATTTCTAGTGTCCGGACTTTTTTCAACTTTCTCCCGAGAGTGTCCAACCTTCAGGGCATGATCACTTAAAAGCTTTGACATCTATTTTAATCTCTGATGAGCATGAGAAATAGCAAAAACAGGTGATAGCAAAAGATAAAGAATCCAACTCCGCAGGCCATGCACACTTTTTGTGGGTCAAATCCGGGGGAATAACTCTACTTTTGGACGTGTACTCGTCTGCTCGTTACTACACTTATCGGTGGGTTTAAAAATCTTCTAAAGTCAATAAAATGCTCCCATATCAACAATATATGGTATGAACAGACAAGACCATGAAGAAATGTACTTTGCCGTTGTCCAAAACTAGAGTTGTCCACCCGAACTGGCCATGCCATAAAAGTTTTGATGGATTAAAACACACATTTAGAGTCACTTGGACACTAATGCTCGAGGAGGGTCAGATTGATCTCTCTGACCAATTGATGACATCATCAATGAGATTGTGAGCTACTCAGAATGCAAAGAACCGTTCGCTCTGGCACTGATTTTTAATCTCAAGTTCAATATGTTTCAAAGTTTTGCTTTGCAAATGAAAATCCATTTGGAAAAACCATTACGAAGCGGTTAACAACTGAAAGCTTCAATTTGAAGCAATTAATTTAATGACATATTTCATGAAGATCTTGCACTACTGTCTTCTGGTCAAATAATCAGGGTGACTGTTTTCGTTCGTATGATTCAAATGGGATACGTCCCTAAGCTTCGATTTTTGCAACTTAGCCATATATTTAGGATTCGTTTTTAGTATTCTAAAACTTGATACGGCATTACCTGACGAAAAAAATTTTCCTGGTTATTGACAAAGAGTTAGTCAATTTTTGACATTTGAGGGCAAAATAATCCTTAATGAACCCAACAATTACCCAAGTAAACAGTGAAACAAATTATCGACTTCAATTTAGCGCTATGATTGGCCTCTAGTATATTAGTCACGAAGGAAAGGCAAACCCTTTAACTACATTTACAAAAATGAATGGTTTTAAAGACGATTGATCTTTTTACCCAAATTGACCAATAAGTCTAGGGTCACAGATTGAGCTTGGATTAGAACACAGCT